>NC_068399.1:20454340-20574340 GCF_023724105.1 Carassius gibelio | reverse complement strand
CTGAGGCATTGCGATCGAATATGGCCATAGAGTGAACTGACTTGTTGTTAACTGGCTTTTCTTTGGACAAAACAGAGGCTTGAGCCACTGGTTGATCCACTGTCAGGCTAGTCAAGAACTAACCCTGTGTTAGAATGGGATAGGAGAAAGTGTTTGACGCGGCGTTCACAATTGTGTTCAATGTTCTTACATGTTCTCTTATGTGGTCACAGTGTATATTTACGGTAAATAGAACCTAATTGTACACTTGGATTGTTTCCCGCTCAGGGAGCATGCATTAGCAAATTAAAGTGCGCACTTGACTCTTTATCTGTTCTCTTCCAGATGGTTTGTTTAATCAGTACATCAGCCAGCAGGATTATAAGCCACGCTGGAGTCAGATCATCCCCAAATGTAACAAAGGTAGGACAGAACACACAAGTGGCGGCCTCTTGCTCTGAATCTGAATGCTGGACTCCAGGGAATCCTTGTCTGCTGTATTAAATGACTTAAGGGCTGTACTGATATTCAGTGTGTGTCTTGTTCCTGAAACACACAACTTTCAATTCCCTTCTGTTCTTCTTCTTTTTTTCTGATTAGGTGATGGTGATGATAACAGGCCGGGCATGAGAGGAGGTCATCAGATGGTCATTGATGTTCAGACAGGTAGGTTTGATTTGGGCGGTTATCGTGGCACTATTTAGCTTGTTCTGTCTTGCTTGTAGTGGAATGCATGCTAAGACTGCATTAAGTCCTGCTGTTGCAAGTTAAGGGCTGTTTTAAATGTGCGTGTGAATCTGTGAGCTGCTTGTTAGAGGAACAATCGATCCCCGCAGCCCTCATGTGGCTCTGTGCATTCAAACTGACCTCAAGTAACCCGCTGTACAGCTCAGCTGACGCTCAATAGCTCAAACAACTGTCTCTGCTTATCACCATGGCGACATCAGCCTTCCAACCTCAGCACACAGCTGCCTTTCAAGAATATGATGATTTATAACCGCTTTTAAAATACCATGAAAGTTTTTATCCTTTGATTTCATATTGAATTTCTTGTAAAGGTGTAAAACGCCTCACCCACTCATCATCGCTTTCTCTTTCTGTTTTTTTTTTCTATTCGCCTCTTTGTTCTGCAGAAACTGTGTATCTGTTTGGTGGCTGGGATGGAACGCAGGACTTGGCTGATTTCTGGGCATACAGTGTGAAGGAGAACCAGTGGGCCTGCATCTCCAGGGATACAGAGAAAGAGGTAAGAGAGAAAGTAAAGAAGATTGCTTTCGATTATGACTCAGCTGATTGGCACAAAAACCCCCTAGATGTTTCTTTCCATTGTGCTGTTGAGTTTCGCATACTTCGCTGTGCTTTCTGTGCACAGTTCACCGAGTGATGTTGTACTCCTTCATCTGTAGGTTCTTTTGATGGGGGGGGTTTTGACTCGTAGTTGTTTGTGAATGAGGAAGAGAATGAAGTGATTGTAATGGAAAATATGTAGAGTGACACCACACAATGCTGATGGAAGTTATAATGGAGATCTCTTTGGCTGCTGAAATCTGTATATAGTCTTGTACACTCTCCAGCTTAGACTAAGAGCTGCCCATGAATGCAGAAAGGGCCTGTCTGACTGATATGTGATATGGCCAACCGCAGTTGTTTGCCTTATGGGATGTTTCAGGGTGGGTACATCTGAATGAATGGTCTCACAAAAGTAGACCATCTCTCACAAATGGCTGTGCAGACTACAAAGAATTTTTTTTTTTCAGTATTTTATTTTATTTTTCACAAGTATAACTGACAACAATGTGTAAATTACTTATCTAGGTTACGTGCCAGTAAATTTGATAACTTTAATCTCGCAAATTTCGTATATTCCAGTGACTAGTTTTTCTTAGAGAACACATTCGAGTCCTGGTACCTTCTAAAAACATTATTATCTGAGAGACTAATTAAAGGAATAGTTCACCCAAAAATAAAAATTCTGTCATTAATTACTAGGGTTGGGATTGGGATTTGTTAGAAATTTTCCGGTTCCATTAAAAATGCACAATACTCAACTACTCAATGTTCAATACTGTTCATTACTTGCTGTCAACTTAATTTAAAGGTTGGCCATGTCAAAATTCAACATATATTACAGTAAACAAATTTTCTGATTCCGGTTCCATTTAAATGAACTATTAGTATGTTTTTACTATTTTACCTTCATTGAATGTAGTATTGCTAGAAGGTAGTGAGTAATGTTAGTCCTTCAATCAGCATGTGCTTCAAAGTTGATGTTTTTTACACCACCAATAAAATTTTGCTTTTCAAGCAGGAATAAGCTGGTTGGCCATATAGTCCCTTAAGGGCTGAGAGACACTTGTTCATTTCCCTAAATTAATGAAATATAAACTGTTATACTTATAACCATGTAAACACACTCTCCATAAAACCCCTATTTTACAAATAATAATGGAGTCAAGAGATGGTGTGATGCAATTTTGAAACATTTTGAAACATTTTAAATGCATGAAAATAAATATTTTCTATCACTTTGTTTATCTCTTTTGAAATGACCTACCTGTACACTAAATAATCTATCCCTCATAATTGCACAACAATAGAAGTATATTTTTAGTGGTCCAAGATGAAGTCAGTATGTATATTAATGACAGTATGGGACAAATATAATGTAATTCAGTGGCAGAAGGTTCAGCAGTGTGAGGTGTGAGTGTGCGTACAGTCGAGGGAAACATGTGTTCGTTATCTAAAGACACTGCGGCATGGCGAGTCTGAGGAGTGCGCATTGGAAACAATGTGCTCAGTAATTTTTAGAGAGGCAGGGTGGCATTTCTGTTATTCGGTTTGTGACATTCTTTACGGGAAACGCCTATTTATCAGAACACTGGCGCAAGGCTGATCACAGCGCTTGGTCACATGTTGCACCAGAACCATTTTCGAAACGTAGAAATTGCTCACAGTTCCAGTTCTTTTAAAAAAACAAAACCAGAACAGTTCCCGACACTACTAATTAGTCATCCTCATGTTGTTTATCTTCGAAACACAAATTGAGATGTTTTTGATGAAATCTGTGAGCTTTGTTACACTGCATAGACAGCAATGCAGCTGTTCAAGGCCCAGAAAAAGTAGTAAAGACATTGTAAAAAATAGTCCATGTGACATCAGTGCATCAACCTTCATTTTGTGAAGCTATTACAATACTTTTTGTACTAAAAGAAAACAAAAATGATGACCTTTCAACAATTTCTTCTCTTTTTTTTTTGTCAGTCTTCAACACATTCATGACAGTACCACGATGAATGAGAAATAGTTGAATAAAGACTTTATTTTAGTTTTCTTTGTGCACAAAAAGTATTCTTCTAGCTTCATAAAATTATGGTTGAACCACTGATGGACTATTTTATGGGTGTCTTTCTTTGCTACCTTTCTGGGTCTTGAATGTGGTAGTTGCATTGCTGTCTATGAAGAGTCAGAAAGCTCTCGGATTTCATAAAACTGATTCAAAAATATCTTAACTTCTGTTCTGAAGATGAACAAAGGTATTACCGGTTTGGAGTGCCATGAGGGTGAGTAATTAATGACAGAATTAAAATTTTTGGGTGAACTATCCCTTTAAAAGCTAAAAAAAAAAGGGTTTTGTGTTACTTAGGGAGAAATAAAATTTTGAAAAAACTAGATTTTTTTTTTGCTATATGTATCAGTTGATCTATGGGTGATCTGACTTAGAGGCAAAATCTATAAAGGTTGTTATATATTTGTTTTAGAACGGTCCCAGTGCTCGGTCGTGTCACAAAATGTGCATTGACTCTCAGCGGAGACAAATCTACACGCTGGGCCGTTATCTGGACTCCTCTGTCAGAAACAGCAAGTCACTAAAGAGTGACTTCTACTGCTATGACATTGACGCCAACACATGGACTCTCCTAAGTGAAGACACGTCCGCTGATGGAGGACCCAAACTCGTGTTCGACCACCAGGTATGTGTTTTATATGGATATATGCCCACACACCACCAGGAGTCTCCCTTGTACAGGTTAATGATGAACAGTTCAGTATCTCTCAGGTATTTGGACAAACCTTCTGTCTTTCTCTCTCTCTCTCTCTCAGATGTGCATGGACTCTGAGAAACACATGATTTACACTTTTGGTGGTCGCATTCTGACGTGTAACGGCAGCGTGGATGACAGCCGAACGTCAGAACCTCAGTTCAGCGGACTTTACGCATATCACTGTCAAGCTGGCAGCTGGAGTCTGCTCAGAGAAGACTCGTGTAACGCCGGGCCGGAGGACATCCAGTCCCGCATCGGACACTGCATGCTCTTCCACACGGTCTGTCTCCTTAGTAATGACCCATAAAGCACTCGCTCTGAGCTGCAACTCAGATATGTTGCATGTTGACTTCATTTTTTGATAGATGCATTTGTGGCTTTTCTGGTATGAATTAGGACTCATTCTCTCTCTCTCTCTCTCTCTCTCTCTCTCTCTATTAATATATATATATAGAACAACATTTCCCAATAAGATAGTTGATTACAAAAATGGTTTTTAGACAGATGAGTGGTGAGTTTTTTAATTTATTGGTGTTTATTGGTTTAAGTTTATTGGTGCTAAGTGGAATTTATGGGTGGTTTTGACAACAAATTTGATTTGACAATTTTTCGTTTCTCTCCCACAGAGAAATCGCTGCCTGTACGTTTTTGGAGGTCAGAGGTCCAAAACGTACTTGAATGATTTCTTCAGTTACGACGTTGATGGTGACCACGTGGAGATCATCTCAGATGGCACCAAGAAGGACTCGGGCATGGGTATGATGTCATTAGCAAGATGATTTTTTTGTGTGTCTTTTTTGACATAATTTCAAGATTTTTCTTTTTGTCACACTGTATAAATAGCTATGTTTCCATCAACCTGCTTTTATGCGCATTTTGAAGTATTGCATCTGAAACAAGAAATGCAAACGCCATATTTTGAAGAAAAAACAGCAAATTGATCTCCTTGCACAGCATCTGAAATGTAATGGTCATTCTTAAATACCCGAGCAAAGTCATCAAAGTATTTCTGTATAACTGCATCCGAGCTGTCTTCCCTTAAATTAATTTCGGAAACTTTGGATGGAAACCCAGCTGATGGCTCTCACAAAGCCGTGCCCTGAGAAGACGCTCCTTAAAAGAAGAGCAGAGGAATCTTAAGCATGAAGGTGACATCATGTTCAGAAATAGAGTTGAATCAGGTGGGGATTATGTCACTGCTGCGGCCAGTTATGTACAGCTGAGGCGAACATGTGATCTGTTGCAGCTAAATCAACTTGACATCAGCAGTCTCCATGATACTGATATACACAGATCTGCTGGTCTGGATGATGGTGATGAGCGTTTCTCGTGAGAATAGTCCTGATGAGAGCTAAATATTACAGCACATTCCTGAGCAGGGAGACAAGGTTTTTGAGGTAACAACATTCCTCTGTACAAAGAACACGCATTCTGACTCTCATCAAGAGATTCTCCTCTGAAGACTCGGCATCAAATATACATTTTAATATTTAAAGTCTTCTCTGTTAGATTTGCAGCCTTAGATGAATCTGGTTATGTAAGACTGTATTTCTTTTTTTCCTCGAGAAAATGCTAGTCTTACAGACACTATGTTAAAAGTGTTCAAAGGTATTGCTAAGTGCTTACTACTTAACCCAAGTCTCAGTGATATTCTGGTCCCTGCATAGGGCACAGATCCCTCCCTTAATGAACATTTTAATTTTTAATTTGAGGTTCTGCTTTTTTGCTGTTATTAACTGAAATGAAAACTATTAAAATCAGTTGCAGAATAAAGCTAAAATATTATTATTAGATGAAAAGCCTTAATTAAGATTAGAAATATTGGCAGCTAATTAAAATAAGTTATGTTCGAGGTATTCAAATTATAATAAATGTATTAGAAACTTGACATGCACATAACAAAATGAATAAAACATGAACAAAAATGTAAAAGGAGCACTATCAAAATTATAAAAATAAAAGCTCATTCAAAATACTATTAAATGCTATAAAAGTAAATAAATAATAATAATAAAAAAAACCTTGAAACATCTGTGTCTTTATTAAAAAATCAGTTTGAAGTTCTCAGAACTTTGATTGGCTTCTGAAGAACTGAGTATGTTCTTAGAAAATACTTCATGCCCACGCACTTGTGGTGATTTGCTCACTCGTTTTATTACTCGTCTTAGCCACACATGCATACAAATGAAAATCGCAAGCACAATCAAGTCTTACAACAAAGCAGACTTTGTAAAACGTCGGTGATCAGCTTGGAGAAGAATTTGGTGAGCAGACAGGTCATCATGTCTGCACACCCACATAATGTCCCCCAAATGTTTCTTCGCTTTCTCTATAATCAGTAACGAAAGCATGATATTGTGTCAAGCTTGATGGAACATACCAAATCAAACAGCCAGTTCACAGAGTGGAGAGGCACAGGAGGTGAACGAGTGTGAGAGCTCGGTGAAGCCCGAGAGAGACTGTGCAGACACAGGCCTGTGACACACTTCCTGTTCTCATAAACAGATTGTGTAAAATCTCAATGGGTGACTTGACGCAATGAGAGAGTATAAAAAGACCTCTGTGTTCTCTCTGTTATCGCGTTAGAGAGAGATGTGTGTGCGACGAGGACAGGGGGTGACAGAAAGAGAACAAGAGCTACAAGGCAGCGGAGAGAGACAAAAATAAGACTGAACAAAACACAATTTACCAGGAAGGAAACAGTGAGCCCAAACAGTTTGTTCTTAACCAAACCTTAGAGGAATAGGTTGCCCCCCAAAAATCTTTTATCTTGTAGTTCCAGGACAATGTTTTTTTAAGCATAAAAATTTGTGATTGTAATTAAAAATGGAATTACAGGCCAGATTCTAGCTAAATAAACAAACTCTAAATAAATTATTACAAATTGAAGAGAATAGATACCCTGGAGAGGTTTATTATTATTATTTCCTTAGTGTTTGTTTAATATTATTATTTCCTTAGTTTTGTATTAATATAATATTAAATATTGTAAACATTAATGTACAGCAGTGCTTGAAAAATTTGAAATATAAATATTTATAAATATATATATTTTGTATTTTTATTTAATAGCAATTCAGTTACATAAAGGTAATAAAAGAATAATGTGAAAACCAACAATAAATACAAAAATAATACAAGTATACAATTACATTCTATGAATTCACTTGCTAATGCAATATTTAATCAATCTATTTAAAATATTATATATTTTTAAATATTTTGTTTTATTAATATAGTTTAATCAAACATTTTAGAACATTATCAAACAATGTATAAAAATATTGAATATTATATATGGTCATATTAATGTACTAAAGAAATAATGCTAAACTTCATGGCCGATTTACATATTAAACAAATATAGCAAATTTTTTAATTCTGTAATTCATTCACCATTTCCGGGTGGGAAATGACCATTAATATGACCTTTGGTACAGCTTTTGCAGAGTCTGGCTGTAACCATAAAAAATAGAGACGGTTTGCATGTTATTTCCAATGATCACCCCAAGCTGCTACATCATAATGCTTTAAACCGTTTGTGCCTTCTCTTAATGATCTAAGCTGAAGTCTGTGTTTGTGTTGCAGTACCAATGACAGGATTCACTCAGCGTGCCACCATCGACCCAGAGCTCAACGAGATCCACGTTCTATCAGGACTCAGCAAAGACAAAGACAAGCGCGAGGAGAATGTACGCAACTCCTTCTGGATCTACGACATTGCACGCAACAACTGGTGCGTGAGTTCTTGGACACACTGTTCATCTGTACAGCACCGCACATTGAATGCTAATGAGGTTCACTAGACCTGTGTTTATAAGCTGCGGCCAAGAGGACTGCCTACATCGGTAATCCACAGAGCGCTTTCAGGCACTTAATTCCTGAGGTTTAAGATTGCCATACACTGCTGGAAAAGAAGGAAATCTTCAGTTATGATGAAAAAATATGATATTTCCTTCCTGGACTGCATGTTCTCTGTTCAGTGCATTGAACATACATTACAGAGCCAACGATGAGCGTAATTGCCTCGTGCAAAACCCCCTTATATAAATTGTTCACACACATTCACATATTTTGAATAAAGCAAGAGCGAAAGTTGTATTTCAAAGGAAAGTCTGACCTTCAGAAAGGGAGTTGGTGACCATCAAACAGGAACAGAATGTTCTCTGCTTGCATGTGGGTCTGGCCGCTCGTGTCTGTGTGTGTGTGTGTGTATTAAATGTGCTTAAACTGAGGGAGAAAAAAAACCTTTGTTCTGTACGCTAATTGAAGCAGTTGGCTTATGGCTTCTGAAAAATCAGTCTGTCAGTGTTTCCTTTGGATCTGGTGTACTGGTTTCTGTCTTTTTGTTTATTTGACTGGATTTGGGTGGGTGCGTGTGTGTCCACTTTTCTAGGACAGTATGCACAGTTTAGTATGAAAGACTAAGCCTGTGTGTTTGTCTGCAGGTCGTGTGTTTATAAGAATGACCAGGCGGTGAAAGAAAACCCCACTAAGGCCCTGCAGGAAGAGGAACCTTGTCCTCGTTTTGCTCATCAGCTTGTCTATGATGAGTTGCACAAGGTAATGTAGATCATTGCACTTCCACACCCATTGTCAATATGAATCATGAACAGTGTGGTGGTGTGGTTTAGGATTTTTTTTGTCAAATATCCTTACATTTTTGTATGTATTATTTTAACTTCAGGTTTCTTCAATTAAAATGTTTATACTTCTTTTTAAATATTATGTAATCTAAACAATACAATCAAATTATTACAATGTGTGTACTTTTATATTATATTATACTTTAGTATTAATAGAATTACTACTAATAATAATAGTGTTAATATAAAATTAGGCCATTGAAGTCTTAACTAGCTATTTAATCATTTATTTTGTGATATTTAACACAATAAAATAATAAAATTGACTGATAATTGTTCTGTTGCCCAAAATGATTGCAAATTACCAGATGCAACGGCTTTCAAATTATAAGGTTTTAACACTTGTAGAGACATGTAAATGTAAATTATATTTACCACAGGCACTTTGACAGCTTAAGCTTATATAACACTAATTTCCTTTATTGCTGTACTGATTAATCAAAGCAATTAGCAGGGGATTGACATGATGATATGGTACACAGGTGCATTACCTTTTCGGTGGAAACCCGGGGAAGTCCAGCTCACCCAAAATGAGATTGGATGATTTCTGGTCCCTAAAGCTGTGTCGGCCTTCCAAAGAATATCTGCTTCGACACTGCAAATACCTCATTCGCAAATACAGGTACAAATATATTTTCATACGAGTACAAAAGTGCTTCCCCTGTTACAATCTGCTGCTCAGTGACTCATCATTCTGACCTCACAGTTCATGATAAAAAACATTGTGCTTAAGAATAATGTTTACTGAATTGGGTCGTCTGAAGCCAAAGATCACTGTCAGATGCTCTTAGTTTCCAAACATCGCTAGGAAAGTGTTTAGATATCTATTCAGTGTTAATATGAAGAACATGCTCTTGCTCTGATCCGACCCAGCTGTATTATGTAATTGCAGTGTCATGCAGCACTGCAGTTAGTGATTAAATTACAGTAGTATTTTTCCATTGGTGCATGTGATTTCTGCACATTTAGTGCCACCTGGTGGCCATATTTGGTTACTTAATGGAATAGAAGTGTACCTAGAAATAAAAAACAAAAAATTGCCAAATTTGTGGATATGTGTTTTTTCATTTAAGCCAAATGTTCACCTTCTGCTTGCTGCCTTCTGTGTGTTTGCAGGTTTGAGGAGAAAGCTCAGACCGAGCCCTTGAATGCACTTAAATACCTACAGAATGATCTGTCTCTTACTGTGGACCACACCGACCCCGATGAGACAAAAGAGGTCAGGACCAAACAAAAAGAAGCTGTTACATTTAAGGATTAAGCATGTATTAAAACTTTAAACTTTTGTTGATTGAGTCCGTTTGTGCATTTATATGTATTTTAATAGTTTGATTCCAGTTGGACTTAAGCAAATATCATGTCAGATACTGAAAATGTATTAGGTCTAATAGATAATTAAAAGTGCTTTCTGTGTGTTTTTTTTTTTTTCCTGTAGTTCCAGCTCTTACCCTCAGCTCTGTTCAAATCCAGCTCAGACTTCATTCCTCTCGGTGAGAGCACTGTTTGATGAATACAACTGTCCTCCAATCATGTTCTTCTATAACTGTGGAAATCAGATGTGCTTTAATATTAATGATGTTTTTCTTCTCTTCATCACAGGTTTTTCAGATGTGGATCAGACGTATGCCCAGCGCACACAGTTGTTCGACACACTTGTCAATTTCTTCCCTGACAACATGACCCCACCCAAGGGTAACCTTGTCGACCTCATCACCCTGTAGCCACACCCCCACACAGTAGACCACACCCTCTTTAGACCTCTCAGACTCCTCCCACCCAAAACAGAGGTTATTTTTCTACATTTTCCACCCGAGGTGTGCCGTGCCCTCCTACTGTGTTTCTTCCTACAGAAGTAATGCCACTTAAACATCACTGAGATTTACTTACAATGCAGAAATATAATTTTCTACTTTGGAGTGCCAGGGTTGTGCTTTTTTATTTTTTTATTTAAAAAAAAAAACTGTCAGAATTAGGTTTAAATTTGCATATCTGCCAAATTGCACACTGAGTTGATTTATTTTTATTTTTAAACAAAGTTGACCTTAGTTTTTCAGGTCTGTTTGAGTTAAATTTTTCAAATTTTCTTTCATACAGGTTGAAATGTAGGTTATAAATCCGAACAGTTTAAATCATAAATGGGTGGATTTGATTTGTGAACTGTGTGATCATCATGTTCGTTTTTGCTTTGCTATTTTAAATCAGATTTTAATGGACAAACACATGTGCGGTGAGCTAGTGGAGGCCGAAGAAAAGATCAGAGTGCCCTCTAGAGTCAGTTCTCTCAGTCTAGTAGATCAGTTCTGTTCACTCTCAGTACTGGATTTAAATACTGGCTTTCATTTAAACCTGCTGCTGCTATTTATTGCTGCCCTGAAATTAGTGCTTTCTTTGACTCTTTAATAGTGATGAAATGCATTATTCCATGATTAAGTTCTCATCCACAGATCTTAAAAGGAATACAGTGACATGTTTAAGGTTTTATGCACAAACATAGGTACACAAGAACTGTTTTCCACTGTGTGTAGGAATGCAAATATTATGATCCTTCATGGCAGCACTTTGTACTTTATAACAGGTCTTTACAGTTATATCCATTAGCGAATGGATAAAGAACACTTTGCTGCAATTAGACGAACTGAAGACGTGGATTATTAGATTTTTTTTTAAATGTAGATTTACTTCAGTTTGTGGCTGCTTTTGACTGTAACTCAATATAGTCCTGTGTTACATATACTTCAGCTTACTGGTACCAACTCAAAGAAGCCTTATTGGGACCACCGGAGACAGAAGAGACCCCTCACTATTTATTATTATTATTTCTTGGTGAACTTTAGCCCTGAATGTCATGTCTTGTGTTTTGTCTCTGTCTATGATGTCATAGAGACGTCTATATGTGCCCTTCATTCCGTATGAGCTTCCGGATTGTTTACAATTCTGGACCGAAGTGTGATAGTCTTCCATATAGTCCATCTGGATTACTTGGTCTCCATTTGTGTAGTGTTAGTTTAACAGCAGTTATTTTTGTTATTTGTCTCCCTGTGTATGAGTAGGAAGTGTTTGCCCTGCAAAAACAATATTCTGGTAATTGGATCGATCTTAAATTTTCTGTACTTATGGCTTCACCCACGCAGAAACCAAAGGCTCAAGGAACTATGAGACAGTACATTATGCTTCACCCTGCTGATTGTGTCATATCTCAATTCCCTGAACTCAGTATTAGCTGTAATTTGGCTCTGTGGAGATACACTCACAGCGCACTGGAGTGTGGAAGTTTGTGATTGGCCCATACGTGATTTCTAAGATTTATTGCTCTTTATTTCTTTCCTGATGTGAAAGCAATTCTGGTGTATATGATTTGGAAACCAGGGCTTACTTTTGCCTTTCATAGATTTAGCATTGTCTTTGTGCCAGGAAGAAAGTTCCTGAAAAAAATGGGTATGAAAACAGTGAAATCAAATATACACGAGAGGATCGACACTTACAACCGACACTTAATGCCAAAAACGTTTTCTTGCTTTCGGTGTACATTTTTGCAGTCTCAGAGATGAAGTGACTTTTTCTCTTCTTCTCTCATGGAAATCCTCATCTCGTGGAGCCCCCTCTCTGCTCTTGAGCGAGGGTACCTTGAGATGTCAGCACTACACTGTGGCTCTCATGAATGTGTAGAACCTATTAAAGAACTGCATTGTATGTAATGTACATAAAAGAATAAAGATTGTATTTTGTTCAAGTTTTCTTAAATATTGCCTCGGTCTTCCATTAACGTAAACCTATAAAACGTTATTTAAACAAAATTATGTTCATCTAAGAATACTGAAACAGTGTCATGGTTTCCACAGAGCAATTAAGCAGAACAACCATTTTTAATGTTGATAATAAGAAATATTACTTGAGCAGCGAATGTTTTCTGAAGGATCATATGAGGCTGAAGACTGAAGCAATCACTGCTGAAAACGGTTGTGCATCACAAATAAATTCAAATAAAAATATATATTAAAATGTAAACTCTTTTTAAAATTGTAATTATTTCACTTTTTGCTGTATTTTTTTATAATAAATTAACTTTGGTTAACATAAGGAACTTATATACAATTATTTGAATATATCTGGAATCTGAAGGTGCAAAAAAATCTAAATATTGAGAAAATCGCCTTTCAAGTTGTCCAAATAAAGTTCTTAGCAATGCATATTAATAATCAAAAATTTATTTTGGTATATTCACAGTAGGAAATTTACAAAATATAGTTACTAAATTCTTGGCATAAAAGAAAAATCAATAATTTGACCCATAAGATGTATTGTTGGCTATTTCTACAAATATATGCGTGTGATTTATGACTGGTTTTGTAGTCCAGACACAATTGTTTAATGCATTGTGTAATTTAAGATGAAGTGCCTTGACAACTGTAAAACACACTTTTTATTTATTTATTCATATTAGAAATCATGGCCATCCCCATCCAATCTGACAGAGATGAAGCTTCCAGTGTATCAGACCCCTGTCGTTTGCACACAGCAGCAAACTGACTTCAAAAACAGAAAACAACTATAAACTCAACCTTAATACTTAGGTGAAAGTACAACAGCTAAACTGAGACAGCAGTGAATTTCTTTTATGCAAAAATTTGTGTAGTGCATGCAAAAAACAAAAAAAACACAACAACATTAAAACAATTAAATAAAACATCTCCAAAGAAAAAGGTGATCTTTCTGATTAAATACAATTGACACATTATGATTTTTTTACCTGTAAATAAACTCAAAGAATGTGAGTTGTGTTGAATTTGTGTCAAATGTTTAAGGTTGGAGACTGAAAACCTTCATACTAGCATGATTACCAACACAGAGACATGAGTGGAGCAGATGAAAGATAATGAAAGATTATCTGCTAATCATACTTTTGCCCCATAGTCTAATTTACCAGGATGAATTATCCATTGGTCCAAGTCTAGTTTGGTGCCTATGAGTGTCAATCTTTCCTAAACAGAAAATGAACACATTATGGACGAAGCATAAAAATAAGCATTATATACAAGCACATCAATCACATTCTGCTGAAATAATACAAGGAAAAGTGATGGAAATGTTTAAAGTAGTAATACAATGTATGCTCAGTTTTATCAGGTAGAAACAACTTTGAGTTTTCTTTTCATAACATCATTTTTAAAAATCAATCATGTAAATCATGTAAAATGTCACAGAAATCCACTGGTCAGAATCTGTGAACCTTGAATCCAAGGTTCATTAACATAAGCAACTTTACATCGCTTGACAGCATTTTAGAGTAGTTCAGTTTCAGAAAGAATTTTTTATTTGTCATCATTTCTCACCCCAAACTTGTTTCAAACCTATATGAGTTTCTGTTCCGATCCCAATCTTTTTCAAAATATCTTCTTTTGTGTTCAACAGAAGAAAGAAACTCATATAGGTTTGGAACAAGTGGGGGTGAGTAAATGATGACAGAATTTTAATTCTGAAAGTGATCTACTCATTAAAGGCATCATAAGGCACACGCCTAATGCAAAGACAGTGAAATCAATGCCTTATTTTGGCCAGCTTCAAATTTAGAGAATGCAGTCCCAACATGCATTGCAGTTGGAAAAACATTCCAAGATGGCGAGCAAAATCGTAATTCTTTTTTAAGTCAATACTGAAAATAATAGGACCAAATCTTTTATAAACCATAAATGTGCTATTTTAACTTATATTTGTTAGATATTTTAAATAGTTTATTAGGAAACTATTTGTGTGCTGAAGAAAAGTTAAGGCACATAGAGACATCACAGATTGTACATTGACATTCCATTTACAGATTTTCCCTTTCCCATCCACAGAGACACACAAAACCTGAAAACATTTCCACTATTTCTAGCACATACTTGACATTCAACTACTTTATTACACCATATACACCCAGGCACCAAATGAAACCATTGTCGTTTGATAGTCTTTATGTCAATCTCTGCTTTCTCTTCATTCTGGCCGGTCACAGTCTACGGTAATGAGAGCAGCAGGTTTCCTTCTCCAGACGGTTCATCTGATGCCATTACAAGTGTGTGTCTTCTTCATCAGGTATGTCCTCTTTCAGCAGGTTGTCTATGGGGACGATCCAGCTGTCGTTGAAATCCCTGTTCATTGTCAGTTTTTTCTCTTGCATCTCCGGCTGGACCTCCATCACCTCCAGCGTAGGATTGTCATGATAACCGTTTTCCACTGTCTGGAGCTCTTCTGTCAGGTGTTGCTGCTGAGGGGAAGTACAAATTGGGATGTTAAACCGCATTGGAATTCAGAACGTAACTTTTAACTTTGAATTGAATTAATTAGAAAATTCATCATTCGTAGATAAATCTATTGAAAGTAGGCCTCAATGTGAGTCTGATTCATCTTTGTGTTTGGAATTGAGCATTACCTGGTTCTTCCTGTAGGATCTGCGATGATAAGTGCAGTATGCAGCAAAGCAGCACAGAATGAGCACCAAAGCGCCACAAGAAGCCAAGATGGCGATTAACGTGTCTGGTATTGTGTCCTTGTTAAAATCCTCTTTATGAGTATTATTGTCTGGAGCTTCACTGACTTGTTTGTAGTTTTCTGGCGGTATCACTTGGTCAGCTGTAAATAGAAAAGGAAGTGAATTACTATACATTTTTTGTACTTATGTTATTAAAGATAACCGAACGTAATATAGCAAGCACTGAATACAGTGGTTTCTCTAGAAGGGATTTAATCTGTTTGGAAGCCATAACATTTCCCTCACCATCTATTATTACTGTTGCAGTTAATTGATTGTCTTGAATTGTCACGTTGATAATGCAATTTCCTTTCATCGTCTGAAGCAGCATCTTACAGGTTTGACCCAGGACGTGATTCTGTGTGAACAAAATAAATATTAGAATGGTAGCACTTCTTGTTCAGCTGCATGTTTTGCTAATTTTAAAGAGAAAAACGATAGATTTTGTGAGGTCATTCACGGTTCGTACTGTTGTTCATCAAGAAATGTTTTCTAGCTCCATTTAATATATTGTTCAGTATGGAAGCCTGTTTCTGCCATGGAATAAAAAAATTAATAAAAAGGTAACTGCAAGTCAGAATTGTGAGGGGGGGAAGTATATACGATTTTTGACTTTTTCTCAGAATTCTCAGTTTTGTATTCACTTGGAGTTCTGAATTTAATCTCATTTCTTTATTTTTTTTCTTTATTTTTTTTTATTGTGTGGTGAAAACAGGCTTCCTTACTTTTGTGATTGATTTTACTAATATTTAACAGTGCATTTACTGTTGTACCAGAGTTTATAGAGTTATTGATATTGACTTGTAAATGTAAATGAGCTCTCTGTGACCAGGACTGGAGTTATTGTAAGTGTTATTGTCATTTATGGACTCACCTCATTGCTTTTGCTTAGATTAAAGGAATACTGCAGAAGAGATAATCAACAGTATCATTAACAATATCTGGATCAAGAATATAAACAATATATAAAGAAAGACCCTAAATGTTGGTATTTTACTTGAATGATTTCTAGGGGAGTGTTAGTTGTAATATCTACATCCCCTTGCAGGTCTGATCTGATCGAGGCTGTAGCTGTTTGTGGTGTCGTTGTCCCAAGACTTTGAGTAGCAGTAGATTTAGAGCTTGGTGCTGTTGTGATTGGTAATTCAGCTGAAAAGTAACATGAAAAGGAGACACTTTTTAATAGTTCAAACTAAATTTACAGTCTCTCATCCTTTGCTCACCCCTTTTGTCATTCTGAACTCATTTGTATTGCTTCTGCTGAACACACCAGATTTTATGTTGAGGACTCAAAGCTCTTTCCCCTACAACAAATACTAGTGACCATGAGTTAACAAGTTAAAAAAAAAAATAATAATAATCACACGAGTAACCTATTTGTGTGAAATTAAATTTAAATTGTTATTAACTGAAAGTCTTACCCTACACTCTAGCACTCAAATCTCAGTTGCATACAGTGTGTACACATTTATGTTGGATATTTATTAGTGATGGCTGGTTTTTGTGTTTTGTAACTTTGTTTTGTATTATGTTATCACACTCAATATAAAGGTACAGTGTCAATATTCTTCAAAAGTGCTGCTTTTGTGTTCAGTGGAAGAAAGCAAGTCATATGAGTTCTATAACCACAGAATTTTCTTCTCTTTCCATCAATAAATATTCAAGCATTGTTGTGTTGTGTTGAGCAGTCATAAAGTTTGTACTAAAGTGATTCCTGCGACTTACAGGTTTTGGTAACAGCAGATGTGGCTCTCTGTGTAGACATGAGTTGGGTGGTGCCATCTCCATTAGGAAAAGTGGTTGCATGTTTATTTAAGTCGGTGGTACCTTGTTTGGGATCGGTTGTGGTGAGAGTTGTAGGTGAATTTGGAGGAGTGATGGTTGTAGTAGTGGGGGTAGTGCCTTCATTGGATGTCATGGGTTGAATTGTTGTGACTTGGGTTGTGACTTGACTAGTTTGTGAGGGTGTGTTAGTGGTTATGTCTTGATTAGCCTCTGCTGAAGATGGTCCAGTCTGATCTGGTGAAGTGGCTGGTTGGCTAGTGGTTGGCGCTTGTGTAGTGGACTCTGATGAAGTACTGGACTCTGATGGAGTAGGAGATTTACTGGGCTCCAATGTGGCGGGTGTAGTAGCAGGTGTAGTGTCACGTAGAGCAGACTCTGATGAGGCAGAAGAAGTGGTGGGTTTAGTGGAATTCAATGAGGTGAAAGGAGGGGTGGATTTAGTGGAATCTGCTGCAGTGGTAACCACTGAGGTGGGTGAAATGGAACTGTTTGGGGCTGTAGTTGAATTATCATTAGCATTGCACTGCATGCCTTGCAGGAGGGTGCCTATGAAGAACAAACAAAACAGACAAGAAAGAGTGTAAGAATATACTGCTTTGCAGACTCAAAATTTCAAATTGATTCTGTGCAATTGCTGTAATGCAGCATTTGAAGTAAACAGTAGCAGTGCTGGTGAAAATTCTTTCATGCATGCTAAAAAAATGCTTCTTAACTTGTATGATATTGTTGCAACAGTTGTTTGAATGGGACAGTTTCTAGTGATGTAATCGTCCAGCTCAGTTCAATTTAACCTGTTTAAATAGAATCTGTGCAATCAACTCTTCAACTCTAGCAATCCTAAGTAGTAGTAACTAAGCAACAGCCTCTGGATATATATAGGCTATAACAGAGTACCGGCACCTCTCACTGGAAATGTGTAGGTGTGTTATGTGTAAGCCAGGTTAAAGAGACTGGCAAAATTTAAACTGACAGTGTGGGTCTGCCTCCTGAACAGTGTTAGGTAGATTATTCCAGAGTTTGGGTGCTAAATAAGAAAAGAGTTTTGAGAGCACAGCTGATGTGGAGGACTATAATACAATAAGAGAGCTCATTCAAGTTCTGAGGTGCTAAACCATTCAGGGCTTTATACTTAATTGGCAGGATTTTAAAATCTATACAGTGTTTAACAGCGAGCCAGTGCAGTGTTGAAAGAACCAAGCTAGTATGGTCATACTTCCTGGTTCTAGTAAGAAAACTAGCTGCTGCATTTTGGACCAGCTGGAGTTTGTTTAGAGTTTGCATAAAGAACCACTACCCAATAAAGCATTACAAGAATCTAACCTTGAGGTCATGAACATTTCTGAACATTGACATTGAGCGCAACTTGGACATATTTTTGTACATCTTTGGTATTTTGTGTGTTTCTTTCGCAGGAAAGATTGCTATCAAAGAGTACACCTAGGTTTCTAACTGAGGAAAATAATTTAATTGACAGTGAATTGACATGATATACAGCCAAGTATGGTGACCCATACTCAAAGTTTGTGATTTCACAGTGTGTGTTTGTTCACTGGTGTATGTGTGCACTTTGGATGGGTTCACTCATACTCATACTCAGAGTTCGTGCTCTGTATTTAACCCCAAAGTACTATACACATGAACGCAATATACTTATTTTTTTGTGAATGGTTATGAATGAGAACTCCGGTTAATAAGAGTGTATCCAGCTGGATTGTGTATACAATACTTAAGATGGAACACTGTTTGTTGTTTTGTTTATTATTTTTTATTTTTTATTTTAAGAGAGATGGGAGCGAGAAACAAAATAGAAAAAGGCAATAGATGCAAATGCTAACGCGCGGTCTTAGAATAAAAGTGAAAAATTAAATGAATCAGATTGGTTTGGTTCGATAATATCAGAAATATGATGGGAATGAAGTTATATTTTATCACTTTAAACAACAGAGAGTGATAGTAGGATAGAGATTCTACAGAAAAGTGAAGCTACACAGAGCTACAAAATCACAAACCACTCAGCAGCACGGCAGACAGGAACCAGTCTACATCCAGGTGCTATAATAGCTCATTATCTTGATGTAATGGTGGGAGTTTATCTCTGTTTGTAGTGAGCTGGACAGGACACTCCATACAGTAACTTAGGAAGTAACACACCTACTCTTATGGGTGGAACCACAGATGCCAAAACAATGGTTTCTAAATCTGCTTCATAGTCTCTTGAGGCTTAAAACAATAGCCTTTCTCTCTAGTTCTTAAGTATATATTTAGTAATCATCAGATTTTTAGCTGCTGTTCCAGTATTTATCAGAGTTACAATTGTTTTAATATTATTTTACAGTTTAATATTATATCCTGTGCAGAAAAATAAAGACAAACTAAATGTAAAGTGACATTACTTTTAAAACATCATTGGCTCATTCTAGACACCACAGCAACTGTTTATATCAATCGGTTCAGGACTTTTTGAACTGAAGATGAACATCGAGCCGAGCCAGATATGGAACGAAAGAATGACTCATTCACGAGTCAAGAACCGGTTGCATCGGTTTTCAGATAACCAGTAGTGATGGGAAGTTCGGTTCTTTTATGCGAACCGGCTCTTTCGGACAGTTCGATTCAATAAACCGGTTGAAAAAACAGTTTACCAGTTCTTTTGTGCTTGACGTCATTGGCAATTATTGGCCTTCATCCAAGCCGGTTTATCCGCGCTCATAACATTAGCACAGAATCAGTTCAGAATCAATCACCAAAAGAATCAGTTCGGTTCAGATGCTCTGTGTGTTGGTCTGCTTCACGCTGAATCACACATGCACAGTATCATCAGCTCCTCAGTTCTCGAATCAGACGCGTCCGACAGAAACGGTTCTTGACTCAAGAACGAGTCAATCTTTCATTCGTTATCTGGCTCGGCTCAGTGTTTATCTTCAGTTCTCTCTTCACAGCAGTTCAGTCAGTGTAGTGATTTGTTCGCGAACCGGACATCACTACACTGCAGTGTTGTGAACGCGCTCACAACAGACCCGGAAGAGAAGACAATGTTGAATAAAGTTATAGTTTTTGTTATTTTGGACCAAAATGTATTTTCGATGCTTCAACAAATTCTAACTGACCCTCTGATGTCACATGGACTACTTTGATGGTGTTTTAATTACCTTTCTGGACATGGACAGTATACTGTGCATACATTTTCAGTGGAGGGACAGAAAGCTCTTGGACTAAATCTAAAATATCTTAAACTGTTTTCCGAAGATCTTACGGGTTTGGAACATTAATGACATAATTTTCATTTTTGGGTGAACTAACCCTTTAAGAAGCAATTTAATTACCATTAAACCTAGACATTTCACCTGTGTAGAAACATTGTACTCATGGGTAACCCCTCACAGAGGCATATGATACACTCTTATATCTGTCCTACAGACTCCCACACTCTCACTGAGATTCTGGATGTACTGTGTCAGTAATCTCAGATAACAAGATTTTAAAATGTTTTTAAAATAATTATATTATGCTCACCATGGCTAACAGATGTAATTTTGTGAAAGATTATTAGTTTAAAATAACTGTTTTCTATTTTAATATATTTTAAAATGTAATTTATTCCTTTGATTGGAAAGTTGAATTTTCAGCATCATTTTCAGCATCATTACACCAGAATTCAGGGGTCAAATGATCCTTCAGAAATCATTGTAAAATGCTAAATTCGTGCTCTGTTATTAATAACGGTTCTTACTATTACTGATAATTAAGTTTTTACTGCTTAATATTTTTTGTCATTAATTGACATTTTTAGTTACATTTTGAAATAAATTTAGCATTATTACAATGTAACAAATTATTATTACAATTTTAATGAACAGAAAACTTATTTTGTAAACTTTAATAACATTTCAAATAATACTCTTATTTCAGCTTCTTTTTTAATTAAATAAGAATAATAGACTTCTTTCAAATTAAGTTTGTATTCATCCAGCTTTGTCTAAAAATAACAATCTGTCATTTGAAGTTTTGTTGCCAGGAGTGTTTGTTTTAAGGCCATTAAAGTTGTAAAATTGTTCCTTAATTGCAGTTTGGGGATTAATAAAGTTGTATCACATTGTATTGTACTAATTTCTTTGAATAGGACGTGCACACCCTCAGTCTCCCACCCCCTCCCCAGCTGTGTGCAGGTCCTCTTTGGGCCCTTAGCATGCCCCCTCTCCCCCTGATAGTGTCCTATTCAGGGGTAACTGAACAGGCCCACCGGCCCAATGGGAGGGGGGCAGGGAAGATGGGGATTGGGGGCTCCTTTATGGAGCTAAGTCACAACTAACCCCTTCTATTGAGGTGAGGAGAGACTGTGAATATAAATTTATGTGCCTGACTTAAACGCATTCCTCATGACACACTTCATCAGATGCCATTAAAGTGTACCAGTAGAACTGTATGAAGATTTTTAAGGACAAAGTACTGAAGTGCCACATTTTTTTTCCCGCATTTAAGAGTTTTTGAATAATTGAAAACACTGTATTTATGAGCTACATTTGAGCTCATCTGCTGGAGGAATATATATATATATATATATATATATATATATATATATATATATATATATATATATATATATATATATATATATATATATATATTTTAGCTAAGAAACACTAGCTGCTACTGCTGCAAAGTATCCGTGATGAAGTGAAGGATTCATGGGTAGAGACTAGAGAGGGGAGGCCAGGTTAGAGGTTGGATTAGAGAAGGGAGTTGAAGATCGTGGCAGTGCCAGTTACAGACGTTATACATAATAAGCAGATGAGAAAAGTAGGGGAGAATGACGGAGGGGCCATCTTTGCAATCTCAAGATACAGAGACTAGTCTCTCCTGCCCTTTGCCTTAGACATCTCCCTTATAAATTTTAGATGTTCTCATGTTAAAGGGGGATATGTGTTTTCTGTTTTCCTTTTCTTTAGTGGATTATGTAGCTATTTGTGCATGTTTATGATCTGCAAAATTACAAAGCTCAAAGCCTCCCACAAAAGGATTTATTCTTTCTAAAAGAGAAGACTGATCCAGACCCTTGCTCAAACGCCTCGTTCAGACACACCCCCACATGTCTTCGTCACGCTGTGGAAATATTTTCGTAATGCTGCCCAGTTTGTTTCTGTGCGAAAGCAAAAGCACTTTATTTGGCCTTCTTAAAGTAGATGCAATGAGGAATCCAGATGTTCGAATTTGTTTAACACATTTTAGGAACGACGCCCTGGGTCAGATGGCCAATCAGAACAGACTGTTCTTGTCGGAAGGAGGGGCTTTGTAGAAAACTAAGTGTTGGAGAGAGGCAGGGCAGGAAATACAATAATGTACAGTATTTGAAAAAGAATGTGTTTTTTGAACATTAAAGCATAATAACAAATACACAAAATTATGATCTTTAAAATAGCATCATATGACCCCTTTAAGCATTTTTTAGACAAAAAATATATATATATAAAGTATTTATGTCATTAAATACACCGTATTTCAATTTTATTCAACTATTTATTTTTCATTTTTATTTTTGTGGTATAAAATGATTCATTCCATGATAATCATATGTATATATATATATATATATATTTTTTTTTTTTTTTTTTTTTTTTTTTAGATCACCAGCTTCTAGATCATAGCTGTATTGCACTCGAAACTGGCTATTTTAAATTAGACCTTTGCTATACCTCACCCAAACTTTCGGGGCAGAAAGGAAACACCTCAACACATGACAGAAAACCAAGCATACCAAGGCTTTTCTTTGGGTCTTTAAAACACTACGCCCCCTCTGGTTTCTCATCTACTCTTGTGTCATATAAATCAGTGTTTAATTCCTTGAGTAATCTCTATTATCAGGAAAAAGTTGGATCATTTAGCTGAGAGATGTAGTAAGACATAGATAGAGAGAAAAAGAGAGAGAGAGAGCAAGAGGAACATAGCAGAGGAAAGAGGAAATAAGTGCCACACCTTCCCTGGGAACAGGGATGTTGACTGAATACTTTCCTACCCATTGTTCTGCACTTTCCCAAGCCTTGTGTAAGACAGCTGTCAGGCCGCATCAAGACCAGAGCACTGCCAGAGGATACTTTGTTGCAGTCAGTGTATTTTGACTGATTTAAATGTTGAGGCTTTCTTGACAGTAGAGGATGGAGGAAACCTTCAAAACTCTGAGGTGAACAACATGGATAAAGGCCTACATTTTTATCAGTGCATAGGGTGACCATACGTCATCTTTTCCCTGGATATGTCCTCTTTTAGGACCTAAAAAAATGTCTCCGGACCCGGATTTCTTAATCACTCAAAATGTCAGGGATTTGGCTGTTTTCTTAATCTTGCTCCCACTGAATCTCTGACCATTGCCGCCTGCTCCCGCAACATGTGTTTCGCTCCTTCGATTTTCTTGTCCACTCCTTTAAACATTCTAATATTGTATATAATTGCGCTGTTTTTGAACATTTCTGGCGGAGAATATCAAGTTTTTTTTTTTTTTTGCATTTCACTTACCAAATGTTGTATCCATGGGCCTTTTTGATACTGTCAGTTTAAGTGCCCACCAGTGATGCAGTGTTGCCAGATATTGCTATTAAAACAAACAAACCGTGCAAACTGTCTAAACTGAATTATACATGTCATGCAGACATTCATATGAGGAGTTTAAAAGCAATTAGTAATTTAGAGGACAAATTTTATTTTTGAGTAGTATTTAAATCTCTTTTGAATGAGCTTTCTTGTTGTTCACTTTCAATTTCGTGATCACAAGCACTAAAGGGAGCACATCTTACAAGATCAGATATTTGTCAATGAGCTCAGGATCTGTTGATAAGCAAATACTCCAGCATGGTCTTGCCAGTCATCTCTCCTTATTCTCGATCAGAGATCAATCAAATCTGACTCGTGCAGCTCTTGTTGGATATAGGGGTGCCAAGTTCCCTCATAATTGGGCTACTTTTAAACTGTTGCCATGGGCTGATTTTTGCAAGTGGGTTAAAAGTTTTAAATATTGCATAAATTACATTTGCACAACCTGCACAACTCAATCCAAGAAGCTGAGTCCTTAATCATTTTCAAGAAACAACTGAAAACACACCTCTTTTATCTTCTTTTTACCCTCTTTTACCCTTACTCTTTAAAAAAAAATACCCTCTAAATTCGCACTCTCTAACTACTTGTTTTATTTAACACTATAGCATTCTCTATTATTGCTACTTATTCTATTTATTATAAATAATAACCTTCCAACACAAGCATTATCTGTTCTTTTTCTGTTCTATTTACTTGTTTTATTTGTATTTAAAAATGACCCTCTAACATTAGCATTCCCTATTCTTTTTGTATTCTATCTTCTTGTTTTCTTTTTATTTGTTATAAAAACAAAACAAACAAACACACACACACACACACACACAAAAAAATTGCTATGTATACTTTTAGGCGAAATCCCAGCCCTCCCACACCCCCATACCCCGGCCTCTTTTTGGAAAACTAAAATATGGTCACTCTATCTTATGTTCAGAAAAGCTGAGATTACAACATCCTCATTTTTGCACTACAAGAAAGTGATTTCAAACAATTAATCAGACCTTTTAGAAAAGGCTGACTGAGACAGAGCAGAGTCAAAAGTGCTTATGGTGCTTTTTACAAGGTTGGCCAAACAAAACATGAGCGCTTTTCTAATGACTGTCAGGCTGATGTCTGGAGAGGCAGGTGCACCGCACGCATAATTAAAGAATAACAGTCCTCCCTCACATCCCTCTCTTGAGTCTAAGACGCACTTCATCTCTAATAGTGTCACTGTTTGTAATTTCAGCAAAGCAGCTGACAGAAATGTCGAGTGGCACAGATGTTGCACTTCCCAGAGCTCTTTGCAGGATTTGTTTACACACACACACACACACACACACACACACACGGTCAGGTGCTGTTACATTAATATCCATAACTGTCAGCAAAATGTGAGTTGTTCTATGATAACCTTGAGTTATAAACATAATGCTGCACAGATTAGCTGGTGTGAATTAATATGAATATGAATATTAAATATGAATTTATATTAGAATGTTTACCAATATAACGGGTTGATCAAAAAGAGTCAGAAAATGGCAGAAAAAAGGAACATAAAAATATGTTCTAAGAAAGTTTTGCAAATCTTCCCATTAAGTTGTTATTTATTTTATTATTATTATTATGTTTTAAAAACATAATAAAAAATCAAATATTATGGGAATGTTACTTTTGAATGTTCTCTGAATGTTTTGAAACAAGTAGTAACATTTAAAATATTATTAATAATGATATGTCCAACTAAAAAGTTTCTGAAATAAAACGCTCCTTGAACAATAATTATTAATATTACTGGAAGAATGTTTTTTTCATAGCTTTGAGAGAACTTTGTCAGAACATTATCTCCAAAGTTCTGAAAACGTTCCTCATTATCTGAGAAGTGTTAGACATTTGATCTTGTTTGAAAAACACTAAACCGTCATAAACATTACAAACAGATGTTTCTCCATCCCTCCAAAACAGAAAATCTATTTCACAAACATGTAGCCTACATGTCTGTCGTTTTAAAATGTTTATAGTGTGAGGCTATATAATGAGTTTGTATCGGGGAAAATTTTAACACAATTCTTTAACACCCCCAATTTTCAAAGCCGGGCTAATCACACCTAACGGTTTAAATCATTATCGTCGGGAATTATGCGAGAACGCTGCAAGAATTGTTCTGAAATCACAAATAATTTATTTTCAAACGATGTATTTGAATCATCAACCTGAGCAAAGTTAGCAATTTTTCCTGAAGCCCCTAGTTATTAATTATGATAAATGTTTTATTAACATATAAGCAGCATGTTAACGCATATGAACATAAACTCACCTAACACAATGAGTGTCCACGAGATTGCCATTTTCATTCAGTCAGTTTGATGCTCGCTGCTCCTTCAGTGACTTCAGGAAAAGTTTTGCAAGAAAACGTGGAGACGCCGATCGGTCCCGCTTTTCGTCTCGAGTTTGTATCTGCACTTTTTTTTGCAGCTGGTATTTCTTTTAATCTTAAAGCCAAGAGGAGTGCTTTTGTTTGCGCTGCTTCTTCTCTGAGTCTCTACCCCACCCTGAGGGTCCGGGGATTTGGGGGGCAGAGTTTTGCTGGGTTTCCTTGGCTGCGCGGATTGGATTGTGATGTATTGAATGCGGGGAGTCGTCTGGAGTGACGTACTGTGCGCGGATCTCACAGGTCTGATGCAGCACCAGAGTGGCCAGACACAGGACTAGCCCATCAATACTACTGTCTATATCTAACATCATGCGCGTCACTGTATTAAATCCTGAGCTTTTCTGTGTTTCTTAATATTTAAAGGTGTGCCCTATATATTAGCTAATATTAATAATAACAACAATAATAATGTTTATAAAAGTGTCGTTTATAATACTTATGATAAAATAAATTATACTATTATTATAGTAAAATAATAATATGACAATATATATTTTTTATATTATATTAATAATATAATTTTTATAATAATATAGTTATTGAATAAATGTAATATGATACTTAAGAGGTAATAATATGACAAAATATTTTTGTTCATGGGCTGGATCTTTTAGTTTTGTGGACTTGTGTTTTAGTTCCTGTTTTCCTTATTTGGGCATGTTTCCTGCTGTGCCTGTTATGATGTTTATTTGATTCAACCTGTGTTCCCTTGTTTCCTTGTTGCTTAAGCCCTGTGTTTTTTAGTTTCAAGCGTCCGTTGTTATATTTCTTCAAGTCCTCCTGCGTTAGAGCTGTAATCGGGCCTTAAAAGTTAGGCCCGACAGGACCCGAGCCCGACAGGTTTCGGCCCGAGCCCGACAAGTACATTTTGATTGACAGCTTTTTTAAAGCCCGAACCCGTTTACAGCCCGACATTATTCAAATGTGCGCAAGCACACAGCTCTTTTGCCTTTTGCCAACAGTGAGCAATTTATTCATGTTTTAACATAATTTACTCATAACTAACGTAGACTAGACCACTTGGAAGTTGGAATAAAGAAATAAAATAAGTCCTGTGTCACATCGTAACATCTCAGCATTCTAGACATAGGCTCATTTAACCTATAAACAGACCAACGCACCAATAAAAACTAGTAATTAAAAAAAAATTCAATTAAGATAAATTTTAAATTAAGATGGGTATTTGGCAATAACGAAATTAAGATAAAGGCTCCGCCGGATTTGCTTTATTTAATAAAAGAATAATGCCAACAGCGTAAATACTCTGTCAACATTATGCATTTAAGACTCAATGAATATTTAGTTATCATTTGAAAAACCTTTACTCACAGAGATTAGGCTAGGTATAGTTTTTGTGGAGGAAAATGATTGAATCCACTGTAGATGTCTTCAGCGCGTTCCTGCGCTCACTGATGGTGCGTCATTATTCACTCATTATTCTCATTATAAGCATGGTCAAAACTTTTCCACACCTCAGAGTTTGCTTTAGTTGCTGGTGCAACCAAAACGTAATCACCAGAGGCAAGCCTCCGTTACACCTGCTCAGCATTCATTTTCGCATCTTTCTTGTGCTAATCGAAACACATCACATGACAGCTCGTTTACCTCGCAAACCGGAGCGCAAGCCCGAGCCCGGCCCAAGCCCGCGTAAGATGATAGAAATTAAGCCCGAACCCGACCGAACCCGTCGGGTTCGGGCAAAGATCTTCAGCTCTATCCTGCGTTCTAGAGCTATTCTGTTTTATTTTTACATCATTAAAGTCTGTTGGTTTTGAGCTACTTCCACGTCTCCTCGCTCCCTTGGGCCCTGTGAGATTATGACAGGATCCATGAAGACCATATTTGGTCAGGAAACTAATGGGTTAATTAGTCTGAGAAAGCTATGTGTAATCGCAGCTGGTGTGGAGTTTGTTGTGTGTGAAGGCCAGATCTGACACTGCCAGCACAACACCAGTGTCACCGCCAATAACCATGACAACCAGACTTCAAAAGCTCCTGTTTTAGTGCGGGAAAATCATGTTTACTTTTAAGTGCCATAAAAGACAATACCTCCATTCAATTTTAGTTTCATGAGCTGTGACCTTTTGTGACCTCCACTCATGGGCATCTACTTATGCTCCATTAATTATAGCATTAGCTCAGTGTGGGCCCAGAGAAGGCCCTCTGTTGTAACCAGTCAATAGGAAACATTAGATCAGAGCAGAGACAAAACTCCTGTCATGTCATGTGTGATTGTTATGAATTGTAGAGGGGAAATGTTTTGGGTGCTGCACAAAGGGAGATAAACACATGGGTGTTGGTCGTATTTCCGGGGCGTTTCTCTCAGTCCTGAAATAGTTGCTATGATAGCCTGTTTGCCCTCTTAATGCTCTAAACATGAAATGTTTGGAGACCGAATCCATTGTTATGTGGAGAAACAAATTTGTTTAGATTGTCTTGCAAGAGCTTCTATTCTTTATTTTACACTTTAGTTGAGTCGAGCCGTGTGTTGTCAAGTGTAAATGCTCCATGATTCTCACAATTGTGTCGTAATGCCAGCAGCTGGGCAGAATAATGTAGTATATTGCTATTGGACTTGGACTTGAAGAATAAATTAAAATTCCTTTGTGGATACGCACTGTAGGTGTCTGACAAATTGTGTAGAATTTACCTCTGGTCCCGATCGCCTTGCACATGTCATTTTAATGTTAATGTTAATGTTTTTTTTTGTTTGTTTGTTTGTTTTTTTGCAACAGATAAATACAAATTTCTATAACTCATCTTTTATTTTTTTTTAGGGTTTTTTTTCAATGGGAAATTAATTCACATACGAGGTCAAACATTCTAAAAACTCGAACTAATAGCCTGGAAGTATACAATAGGTCTGAAGAGACTCTGAAATCATGACAAATTTAGATTTTGTTATTGCATATAATAATTCGTTCTCAGAAAGCAGATACGGCATTTATTGCAAGATTAGTTAAACATTCCAAATGCACCTGCAGACTATTTTTCCAGGCATGTTTTTTTTTTTATCAGTGAAGATTTCTTTAAATAGTGTAAAAATTAGTGGTGGGCCGTTATCGGCGTTAACGTGCTGCGTTAACGTGAGACTCTTATCGGGCGATAAAAAAAAAAATATCGCCGTTTATCTATTCTCAAAGTTGGGTTGGGAGCTGGGTCTATACTAAGCAAGCTATGATGACTTTCACCTTGATATTTTATATAACTGACTCGCTGAGGACAGCCTAAAAAGATGCTCAGGACAGATGACGGGCCTCTGCTGCGCATCGTCACAAAAGCTTATCTTTTTCACGTGTTGTTAAGCCTTACCACTTGTCAATTTAAACATTAAAGCATCCAAACACAAGACACGGAAAAGCTGAAAAGAGTAGCTGGTTACTCGCGTGCTGTGTTCGGTGCGCACGAGAGAGAGAGACGCGTATCACGGACAGCGACACTGAACCGAGCTCTCTTCTGCGGAGTTCTCCTCGAAGTCCCTCCTGCACATGAACGAACAAATACAAATCGAGGTTTGAACAAACAAAACGATGTGAAAGAGCCCAATTCAGTACTCGCGGTGAACGCGTCCTGTGTGAAACGCTTTTGCTGCACCACATATGTAACGCACACGGACTGCATATGCACTGCAGACCGATTATTATTATATAAGCATTTTCAAGTGTTTTGATCAAAACACTTAAACATCGAATTTGCTTATTTTTGCTCTAGTGCCGACAAATACATACGAAATATGTCAAAATATCCACCTTAGAAATTATGCTTTTACAGTTTTTACAGTTTTAACAGTCAAACCAAAAATTATTCAGACACCAGATATATTTTTAATATATATATAGCAAAACTGTAATAATGTGACAAATGTTGAAGGTGTCTGAATAAATGAAGGTTTGATTGTATATTTCATTTTTACATTGAAGACTATCCAGTGCTTTTTTACATTTAATTATTTAGTTTCTTTATCTTGAAACCTACAAACTTGAAAAAAAACTTTAACATTGTGCAAATAGCACAAATAAATAAAAATAAACGAACATACAAATTAAACAATTTCAAACAGGGCCCACTGGTACTATCTTCACTGGGTCCCCGCTGACCCCAGCTACGGCCCTGCTCACGCCTGTTTCACACATACTCCGTCTGCAGTGTGTATGCAGTCCGTGTGCGTTATGTATGTGGTGGAGCACGGACTCGATGTGCTTTTGACTTAACAGTGTCTTGCAGGCCTAAGCCATTGTTGCCCTACACTCAAATGGAAAAAAATACATTAAAAAAAAAAAAATCCTGTTAGGTAAACCCCAGCATTTTTAGTTTTTTAGTTTTTGACCATTTTACAGTGATTTTACCATTCAACATTTATGGTTTAGTTAAATTTCAGGTCGTTTGGGCTGGAAAAGTTGACTTCACACAAGAAAATGGTTTCAAATCTCCACTCACACACCCATGCAGCTCTGTCTTGTAACGTAACACATTTGTAAAACTAGAGAACTATGTTGGGCCAGATTTTCGAGGGTGCCCTTCTGACACTCTTCGCAGGGCGGCGAGTGACGGATCGCATGTTAAACAGCTCGGGGGTCGCAGGGCTGGAGGCCGGCGCTCTCACGTCTGGCTTCACGCCTCCCATCCATCGTTTGCTCAGTGGCGCGAGGGTTTGTCACAGGGAGAGCGCGCGCTCACTCTGCCTCATTAAAGAGCCACAATGGTAAGAGCATTCCAAGAATGTGGCGCTCATTCACTCTCGCTCTTTAGATGCGCTGAGACGCCGTGCCAAGCTCTGACAGGGCAGGGCCAAGCCTCCCCCATGATGAATGCCATTGAGATTTATGGAACACGTTCCTTAGATATGTGGAAAGTGTTAGTGAGTACTGTACATGTCCAGCGCTCCAGTTATCTGAGATCTTTTTGTGACTCAAAACGCAAGCAGCTTCAAATGTTTGAATATTACTAAATAAATCTTCCTGAAATAAAGACAAGTTTTGTATATAGTTCAAGTAGTATATATATAATTTATTTATTTATTTTTATTTTATTTTATTTAAATTCTCCAGAAAATCACAAATGTTTCCTTACTTCAAAGAATTAAGCTACCAGAAATGATTTACATGTTCTTCTCTTCCAGACTTCAGCATGTCATACTCCCTCATGGGAAAGTCTTTAGCAGTTTTCCTGGAGTGAAGATACATGGTCTGTTAGTGAATATAGTTATGGTGTAATGATAAATGGAAAGACTGAGCAATGCTCTGAGACACAGGTGGTCGGTGTGTGTGTGAATACATCAAAACTCAAAGCTTAAAATGGCAAAACAGGCAACATGACACAAGAATGCAGCAGATTCCAAAACATGGTTGACATGTCAGAGATTCTGCACGGTGTCTCTTTGATGATCAAAATAGCATTTGCATAATCTTGCCTGTATTGTTTGAACTCTCTCTTTTACTGTGAGATAAATGTATGCATGTGTGTGTGAGTATCCATGAAAGTATGTGACTTAGGAGTTGACAGGACACAGAACACTCTGCACCTCCTTATCAGCAGCCTGGTACCAACCAGAGTCAATCCCGAGAGGAAAAACAGCACTTTGTGTGTGTGTGAGAATGTGTTTGAACGGAGAACTCCTCCAGTGTTATGATCTAGTATATTTTCTCATCTGTTGCTGACAGTACCACTCCCCACAAATCTTGTTTATTTCTACCTCTTTTTCAATTTTTCAAAGCACTCATTTATGTTTGAAGTGTTTAAAACCTCTTAATTTCAAGCTGACAGGCAGTTATAGTATTATAATATGTAAAGAAATGTCTTTCAAATCCTCTGTGTCTTCTGCTGGAAAAGCAGCCATTCAAAACTGTAAGATATTTGTTGCATATAACTCTGTGTGTATGTGTATAAAATACTTGATTTGGTACTTTAATACTTGATTTAATTGATTAATTTAAATGCTATTCCAATTCCCTCATTCAAAGGCACTAATATTGGCACCCTTGGTACTCCCAAGTACCTTCAGTGATGTGATATATATATATAGTCACACTCCAATTCCTCCATACCTGTAGCTTTGAGCCTATAGACTAAAAACCCCAATTAAATATCAATGTCTTTGAGAACATAAGCATCTTATGTGCCATTGTTTGACAAACAAAAGATTATTGATGGAATGTTGCAAAAAGTGACATTTAAATTGTGATGCATCTTCAGATGAGTGACAAGACCAAGATCTAGGCTGGGCATTTACCATGAACAATGGAACAAGCTCTTAACCTCTACAAGCAAACAATCAGTGCATAGGTGTTTAGATATGACCTTTGACCTGTAGAAGAGTCATCTATCTGCCTCTGGTCTGATAACTCGGAGCTGTAGATAATCTCAGAATGCTACTGTAGAGCTGATGGAGCCAGGACAGGAGATCCACACCAGCCGTCAGGCACATGCACACTATTCATCAAAGGGGGCTCGAGCACCGTTGTCCTGACATTTTATGCTACTGGTCAGATTTTCCTACCAGCATTTTTCGTTGTCGAATACTACCCACTGTTTTAATGGGAGGTAGCAAAATCTGACAGGGTAGGACAAATCGACAGAACACTGGCCCTTTTTCTTCCTCGAGAGAAAGTGCCCTTTTTTCTATGGAATTTTGTATATTTTTTATTTTTGTGTATGTTTCTGTTTGCACACAGCTTTCCCTATCAAATAGATAAAAATGTCGGGTCAGGTCGAGGTGGATAATTCTTAATAATTTGTACGACCTGATTCATACGATTTTATACAATTTGTCTAAACCCCAGCATTGGTTAGGTTTAGGGGCAGGGTTAGGTGTAGGTCATTCGTACAAATTCATACGAATTAGCCACCTTTTAAAATATGTACGAATTGCCGTGAGATCGGGTTGGTTTAAATGATTGAGTTCAGTCGCAATGACTCACTTATTGAGAGTGACTTGCTGCCACTTACTGACAGTCTTAAAGTATCCTTAAAAAATCTGATATCAGTATTTAATGTTTTACAGTTTAAAATATCAAAACATTATTAATGCATGTGTAACTGCAGAGTGAACAGACTGTAAATGCATCTAAATTCCCCTCTAATGCAGCTTCTGTGCTTTCTCTGCATTCCAAAGACTGATTTTGTCATTTGCTTAATTTGTCATTTGCTTGATAACAGCCCAAATGACTTATTATTCTAATTCACTGATTTGATTTAAAAATCAAACTGAAAAGATGATGCACACTTTTAGAAAAAAATGGCTTTATAAAGGTAAAACTGCCCATAGAAGGTAAAACATAAATTTAAACTTTTTGGAAATTAATTTCTATCACTGCTGTGAACTGATCTCCAAACAGAATATGAAGAATTTAAAAAACTTTAGGAGTCAGCTGTCCATGGCAGCCCTTAAGATGTCAACACACTCAACAAAATAACGCCTAAGTATCATTATAGATAAAATCCCAGAAAATATTGATCTTTTTTTGTCAATATCACACACCCCTAATATATTTAACGTTTTGTTTAGAAAAAATATATAAGAAGTGCCCTTTTTCCACTTGAGCCCCTGTCCCTAAAAATGTCTGTGCACATCCCGGCCAGCTGTCCTTATTTGGCTCCATCGTTGGGTCGGGTCGCCTTTGATGGGTCCCATCCTGGGGATGACTGAAAAGGAGGATGCAGTTGGTCTTTGTTGTTATAAGCAGGTCTCTGACTTTAAGGCATCGTTGTGACCTGACAGGAGTGTTTTACATACATTCAAGACTTCAAGTGTAGACTAACAGGATGAAGGAAAGAGATGGATGAAGCGGAAGTTATTTTTTTTGTAGGGGTGGGGGGTCTTCAGACTTCCATTAGTCAGATCCAGAAGCGTTGTGGTTATTCACAGAGTGGGAGTGGCACAGGAAGCTGCCAGTGGGAGCGTCCCCGGAAACAGTTGCTGCGCGATCCCTGAGTTTCTATAGGAGGAAATGATGAGTGTAGGCGAGGGCCTTCCAGAGGCCACTTCCAGTCTGGTGCTTTGAGGTAATTCACATAGTCAAGGAGAAACTCATATTATAAATCCATGAGAAGAATGAACTCGTCCACACTGCTCAGAGAAATGTTCTGTCAGATACTTAATTTTTCTGCTATAATGAGTTGAACTCAGTTACATCTTTTCAATGACGTCGCTAAAAATTACTTTGATTCTTTTTATAGATTTGATTCAATGAATGTAAATCACACAATGGCAGTAAGATTGTTAAAGCATTTACTTGAATTATGTATGAACGGAAAAAATCAATGTTGAGCTGTCAAGTTGTTTAAATTTTCATTTCTGAAATGGGAATATTTTTTCTTTCAACTATAGAAATATATACAATACCATACCTTTTGAGGTCATTATGATTTTTAAGAAATGTATACTTTCATTAAAATGCATGAAAAGTGATCAAATAAATGCCACCTTAGTGAACTGGACATTTTAGTGAGATGCATCCATATGACAGTTAATGATTCTGAAAAAAAAAACTGTTTATGATTTAATAGTTATTAATGTATTTTAGAAATATGGAAGAAAAAATTATAGACAGGTGTGGCTTCATGTTTCCCCCGGGACAACATTATAGAGAGGAAGGGAGGGTGATGGAGGGAAGACAGAGGAATTGGGAATGATTGGGTAAGCAGCTATTTATATAGTACCATTAGCTTCCTGAACTATTGTTAGGAAGTTCACTCTAAAGCACTGCTGGTAGAAAAGTATAAAAAGGACTTCAAATCACAAACAATCAGATTTAAGCCACATAGACCCTGGCATCGGAATAACTTCCTGTCCTTTTCCTTCATCTCGCATGATGCATGTTTTACACATTCCCCCTCTGGGAAATCTCTTTCTGTCCCCCAGTCAGTCTCTCTCTCAGAGTATCAGGATGCTCTGATTAGTTTCCCCTATAATCTGTGTAGAATGCCATATCTAGTGATATCTTGTTGTTTTTTAGGGGACCCTTTGACTCTTTCTATCTGAAGCAGCACATCCCCCACAGACGTCTCTCTCTCTATGCCCTGACCCTGGATCTATGTGTGGAATTCTCTCTTCATTTATCTGTGTGGGCTTCATCTTCTCTCACACCCTTTTATTTTTTTCACATTCCTGATCCTGGTGCTGTTGCTTTCTAAATTACGTTAGTACTACAACCCTCGACTGGCACACAGTTGAGCAAATCTCTTTATGGAATATCTAACCCAAAAATGAAAATCATGCCATTCCAAACTTGTATGTTTTTTTTTCTTCATACATGGAACACAACAGGGGATGTAAATAAAAGGGACTGAATGGATGGAGGAGTTCCTGGTTTGGAAGTGAAAGTGAACCAGCAGATCATTAGAAATAGACCTACTCTATAGAATTCTGGGACAGACAATGACAAATTTAATTGTCAAAGTTATCAGATGAAATGTCACAACCTCTTTTGATAAGTTGAATGTTTCAGCACAACTCTTTATAACATCAAATAACTGCAACTTAATATTTTTGGACACTACTAATTGTTGATGTTTACTTGGATATGTGTGTTCTTATGGTAGCAAATACTCAAATACACATTGTCAAATTAAAAAGGCTGTTTTGTGATGTCATAACCAGCACTGCCCTCACCACTTTTTTTTCTTTTTTTTTTTTTTGAGAACAAAAGATCTAATAATAAATGACTGAATGAAGATAAAGCAGGAGAAATGCATTGTGTGAAAGAACACTTTCAGGCGAGTCGTGTGACACTCGTTTCCTGCACTTATCGCATTGATCGTCGGTTTTATTTGTCGATGGAATATGTGTTGTTTAGTGACATTAAAATATTTTCACCGAGCTGTCATCTGCAGAAGCTGTGTTTAAAAAATAAACCCGTCTGCAGGTCTTGTTTGAACAAGTGTCAAACTGACCGTAAAGCCGCTTACTCCGCCTAGTGGCGGGGATGGAAATTGGGTTCCAGTTTCTAGTTTAGTAGAAGACGAGCGAGGAAGTGTGGTACTGAACTCGAAAATAGTGGCTTCTTATTAATATTTATAATAAGCAGATGTAGGAGATCAGATTCACCAGCGCCCTGTTAAAGCATCTTTGGAAATATAAGAATGTGGCTGATTGTTTTCTGCAATACAAATGGCTGTTGCAGGCTAAATGAAACATGTTTTTTTTTTTTTTTTTTTTTTTTTTTTATCGAAGCACAATCTGAGTGCCATCTTTCAAACATTAAATTTGATCATAAGAGACATACTATGTTGGCAGTTTTAATTAATGCTGTTGTAATGGATGGTTCATTAAACATGCAAACAACTCAACAAACTTATCAGATTCATTAAATGAATCATTAGCTCTCATCTGATGCGGCAAGAAAACAAAACCGGATGATTTTATTCCTTTGTCTGGATTTATCTATTTAACAGATGTTAATTTGTCTTTAGTTATTTAAAATGTGTGTCGTGTTTGTTCACAGTTAATTATTTAATATTATCTCGGTGTTTGAGAAGCAGCATGTAAAGCTTAAATAGTTTAGGAACGATTTTTTTAAATGGTTAAAATATGCATCCAAATGAACATTGACAATCTAGAAATGACGACTAAACTTTTTTTAAATTGTGTCTAATATCTGCTTTTTACTGATTAATATAAAAGGTAGATGTCTGAGATCAGATCAGTGTAGCTCCCTCTTGAGGACAGTAAGTGTATCTGCATTAATGAATGAAAAGAGTGTGCTTGAGCATGTTTGAGTCACCGGGGACACTTTTTTTTGCGTTTGATGTTTTCATTCTACGCATTACATTTTAGGCCAGCAGGTGGCGACAAACGACGGTCTTTATGAACGAGTCATTTGAGCCGATTTGTTCGAAACGATACCAGTGAGACATTCAGATCGGCCAACGCAAACATTAACTTCAGTTTGCTGAAGGATTGGGCAATACATTTTAAATGAATATTATTTTGGTGGAGATTGTTCTTATGGTATTTTATAGAAATATAGCATTTTGACATGAAACAATCAATAAATCAATAAAGAATATACCTTTATTGGTAAATGGAAAAATATTGCAGAAATGCTTTTTGGCCATGTAGATAAGTTACGTAAGTTGTAAAGAGTTAATAAATCATCCAGAAGTGTGCAATGTCCAAAACTGACTACACAGATAAAATGACTAAACCAGGGAAATTCATAAACAAGACAAAACATGGAGCAAGATAACCTAGGATTATGTTTGGCAACTGGTTAAACTGCAAAAATAATAAATGAATGAGTAATAAGTAATTTTTCCTATTCAGTCTGTGACCCCCCTCCCCCCAGATTTTTATAAAAAATTATACATAAAAATATATGTTTAATATTTGTTAGTTTTTAAGAACAATTCAAATGGCATAATTTAATATTATATTACTATTATTATATTTATTAGTAGTAGTATTACAAATAAAAATAAAAGAATGTATACTGCACACAATAATAATAAGAAGGGATTAAATACAAGGTTTATTGCTTTTATTAAAAACAACAAATTAATATATACATATTTGTATATTATTCATAATATTTAAATTAGTTATTAATAATAAAAATAAAGAATACATAAATGTATAGTGCACAAAATAAATAATTATTAATATTGCATTATTATTGTAAGTTATTATTAAATACAAAAAGTTGTATAGCTTTAATTAAAAAGAATAAGCTAAGATAAATATTAATATAATAATATTAATATACAAATAATAATAATTTAATAAAAGAAAGAAAAAAGAAAGTGTACTGCACAACATAAATAAATAAATAAAATAAATGATTGAATGGGGAAATTTGTAAGTATGAATATTCTAATAGAACTGAATGTTCTAAAATGAATGGTTCAGAGTACCTTGGCATGTTTGTAAATGTCCACGCAGGTGTCTGTTGTGATGTTCTTGGAGCAGATGATTTCACAGTGTCTTTGGAGAGCTTCAAGTTGGAAGAACTTGGCTGCAGACAGGAGCCAAACTCATCGAGCTTTCAGGTTCATCAAAAGCAAGAGCAATCACTTAATTCAATTTAAAATAATATTATATGAATATAATCTTATTTTTTTAAGGATGATAATGATTCTGTAGCCCAAAATGATTGTAATTTACCAGATGCAACACGTTTCAAATTTTAAGTTTGTAACCTTTGAACACTTGTAGAAATGTAAATTATGTAAATTATATTTACCTCAAGCACTTTGACAGCTTGAGCTGATAACACTAATTACCTTAATTGTTGTATTGATTACAACAAATATACACGTGCATCTCAAAAAAATGATAATATAATGGAAAAGGTCTTTATTTTTTGTTATATAATAAAAAATGCTAACTTATATTCGAGATTCATTGAACACAAACTGTGTTTTAATTCTGATGGTTACAACTTGCAGCTTAGGAAAGTTAAAAATTCACTATCGCAAAAAAAAGAATATTCCATTTTGAGGTTTAATTATGAATATAAATACTTGGTTTCTCTTGGGCTAGTTTAGAACATGCAACCACAATTATGGGAAAGACTATTGACTTGACCGTTGTCAAGAAGACAATCATCAACACCCTCCACAAAAAGGGTAAGCCACAGAAGGTCAATGCTGACAGAGCTGGTTGTTCACAGAGTGCTATATCAAAATATACAAATAGAAAGTTGTCTGGAAGGGAAAAGTGTGGTAGGTAAAGATGCACAAGCAACAGGAATGACCACAGCCTTCGGAAGATTGTCAGAAAAAACAGATTCCAGTACTTGGGGAGCTTCACAAGGAGTGGACTGAAGCCGGAGTCAGCACATCAAGAGTCAACATACTCGGACGTCTTCAGGAAAAGAGGTACAGCCGACACAGACCTTGGAAATCAAGGTCTGGAGTTTGGAGGAAGACTGGAGAGGCACTGAATCCAAAGTTTCTGAAGTCAGCGGTGATTTGGGTGCCTTGACGGCTGCTAGTGCTGGGCAATTGTGTTTTATCAAGTCCAAAGCTTGATAAGCACCTGACCTGACCTGACAGAGAATCTATGGAGTATTGTGAAGAGGAAGATAAATAAGATCTGATAAATAATACAGAGGAGCTGAAGGCCGATATCAAATCAACCTGCGCTTCAATAACGCCTCAGCAGTGCCACTGAGTTCAAAACTCTTGAAATATTTAAGTTTGTGAGCAATGAATCAATGAAAGCAATGAAAGAAAGTCGAAAAACATTTTTTTAGATGCACCTGTAAATACCTACAGAATGCCCTGTCTCTTACTGTGGACCACACCAACCCCGATGAGTCAAAAGAGGTCAGGACCAACCAAAAAGAAGCTGTTACATTTAATGATTAAACTTGTAATAACAAACCTTTAAACTTTTGTTGATTGAGTACAGTATGTTTGTGCATTTATATGTATTTTAATAGTTTAATTTCAGTTTCACTTAAGCTGAAAATGTTTTAGGTCTATAATATTTAAATTAAATAGATAATTAAAAGTGCTTTCTGTGTGTGTGTGTGTGTGTTTTGTTGTTCTTATACTTCCAGCTCTTACCCTCAGCTCTGTTCAAATCCAGCTCAGACTTCTTTCCTCTCGGTGAGCGAGATGAACAAAACTGTCCTCCAATCATGTTCTTCTACAACTGTGGAAATCAGATGTGCTTTAATACTTATTAATGATGTTTTTCTTCTCTTCATCACAGGCTTTTCAGATGTGGATCAGACGTATGCCCAGCGCACACAGTTGTTCGACACACTTGTCAATTTCTTCCCTGACAACATGACCCCACCCAAGGGTAACCTTGTCGACCTCATCACCCTGTAGCCACGCCCCCACACAGTTTTTTTTATTTATTATTATTATTATTTGTTGGTGAACTTTAGCCCTGAATGTCATGTCTTGTGTTTTGTCTCTGTCTATGATGTCATAGAGACGTCTATACGTGCCCTTCATTCCGTATGAGCTTCCAGATTGTTTACAATTCTGGACCGAAGTGTGATAGTCTTCCATATAGTCCATCTGGATTACTTGGTCTCCATTTGTGTAGTGTTAGTTTAACAGCAGTTATTTTTGTTATTTGTCTCCCTGTTTATAAGTAGGAAGTGTTTGCCCTGAAAAACAATATTCTGGTAATTGGATCGCTCTTAAATTTTCTGTACTTATGGCTTCACCCACGCAGAAACCAAAGGCTCAAGGAACTATGAGACAGTACATTATGCTTCACCCTGCTGATTGTGTCATATCTCAATTCCCTGAACTCAGTATTAGCTGTAATTTGGCTCTGTGGAGATACACTCACAGCGCACTGGAGTGTGGAAGTTTGAGATTGGCCCATACGTGATTTCTAAGATTTAGTGCTCTTTATTTCTTTCCTGACGTGAAAGCAATTCTGGTGTATATGATTTGGAAACCAGGGCTTACTTTTGTCTTTCGTATTTTCTTGCTTTCGGTGTACATTTCTGCAGTGTCAGAGATGAAGTGACTTTTTTCTTTTCATCTCTCCTGGAAATCCTCATCTCGTCGAGTCCCCGTCTGCTCTTAGTGATGTAAAAATTAGTTATGCAGTATAGACAAGGCATAGGGGTGCCATTTTGCCAAAATCATTCTGTGAAAAACTTTAGTAAAACGTTATAAATAACCAAAACCTTATTATAACATTTTTATTTTTAAACTTCTTAGCATTTTAATGAGTTCAAAAATGTATTTATTAAAAACTTAAGACGCAGAACAGCTGGATCTCTTTGCGACCACAACAAATGGGAGAATTTTCAGACACACATTTCAGCTTGCCCTCAGCAAGTCACATGTGCCAAATGAGCTGCAGTAGAACAATAGGGAGCTGCGGTCTGATGAGATATTGTTATGTAAGTAAAAAACTAACTTTACTGTCCTTTCAGCTGTTTTATGCTTTTCAACTGTACGCGAATGTGAGGAGCACCCTTGCTTCATAAATAGAAAGCACATTTTTATTACAGTTATTTTTAAATTAAAAAAATGAAAAGAAAATGAAACCATATGTAAATGCATATGATGCAATTTAAATTTTTCCTTTTGAAAGGAATTTATTTCCTTTCTCTTCGGAGTGTTGCAAACTGTTGATGCATAAAGAAGATCTATAAAGTTGCAAAGACTAATGTCTCAAATCCAAATAAATATTCTTCATCAAAGTTAAGACTCTGCCACGCCCCTCTAAAATGGCTGGTTTAAACATGTCATCACAATCACAATGCACTGTGTCAATTGGCCAATCAGAGCAAACTGCATTTGTCGAAAGGAGGGATTTTGTAGAAAACTTCACGTTTGAGAGAGGCGGGGCACAGAGGACCTTCAATAATGTACAGTATTTGAAAAATAATGTGTTTTTTGAACTTAAAGCATGTCAACAAATTCTGTTACACCAAATACACAAAATAATGATCTTTAAAAAACCATCATATGGCCCCATTTTAAAAAATCTCACTGACCCCAAACCTTTGAGAAGTAGTAAATGCATTCTGTCATTGAAGATGAAGTGCCTTGACATGTCAATTACCTACAAAACACACTTTAAAAACAACTTTTTTATAAACATTTATATTAGAAATCATGGCCATCGCCATCAAATCTGACAGAGATTTAACTTCCAGTGTATCAGACCCCTGTCGTTTGCACACAGCAGCAAACTGACTTCAAAAACAGAATATAACTATAAACTCAACCTTAATAGTTTGGTGAAAGTACAACAGCTAAACTGAGACAGCAGTGAATCCCCAACAATTTGTGTAGTGCATGCAAGAAAACAAAACAAAACCAAAAAACAAAAACAAATTTGTTTTGGTGAAATCAACATTAAAACAATTAAATTAACCCCCCCCCCCCCCCAAAAAAAAGGTGATCTTTCTGATTAAAGACAATGACACATTATGATTTTTTTTACCTGTAAATAAACTCAAAGAATGTGAGTTGTGTTGAATTTGTGTCAAATGTTTAAGGTTGAAGACTGAAAACCTTCATACTAGCATGATTACCAACAGAGACATGAGTGGAGCAGATGAAAGATAATGAAAGATTATCTGCTAATCATACTTTTGCCCCATAGTCTAATTTACCAGGATGAATTATCCATTGGTCCAAGTCTAGTTTGGTGCCTATGAGTGTCAATCTTTCCTAAACAGAAAATGAACACATTATGGACGAAGCATAAAAATAAGCATTATATACAAGCACATCAATCATATTCTGCTTCAAAAGTGATGGAAATGTTTAAAGTAGTAATACAATGAATGCTCAGTTTTATCAGGTAGAAACAACTTTGAGTTTTCTTTTCATAACATCATTTTAAAAATCAAATACATGTAAAATGTCACAGAAATCCACTGGTCAGAATCTGTGAACCTTAAATCCTTAAGTAATTAGCATGTGAAACATAAACTTTACATTGATTGACAGCATCTTAAAGGAGTAGTTCACTTTCAGAATGAAAATGCTCTCATCATTTACTCACCCCCACTTGTTCAAAACCTGTAAGAGTTTCTTTCTTCTGTTGAACACAAAAGAAGATATTTTGAAAAAATGTTGGGATCTGAACAGTTGAGTAAATGATGACAGAATTTTAATTCTGAAAGTGATCTACTCATTAAAGGCATCATAAGGCACACGCCTAATGCAAAGGCAGTGAAATCAATGCCTTATTTTGGCCAGCTTCAAATTTAGAGAATGCAGTCCCAACATGCATTGCAGTGGGAAAAACATTCCAAGATGGCGAGCAAAATGTAAATTATTTTTTCAGTCAATACTGAAAATAATTGGACAAAATCTTTTATAAATCATAAGTGCGCTATTTTAACTAATATTTGTTAGATATTTAAATTATTTATTAGGAAACTATTTGTGTGCTGAAGAAAAGTTAAGGCACATAGAGACATCACAGATTGTACATTGACATTCCATTTACAGATTTTCCCTTTCCCATCCACAGAGACACACAAAACCTGAAAACATTTCCACTATTTCTAGCACATACTTGACATTCAACTACTTTATTACACCATATACACCCAGGCACCAAATGAAACCATTGTCGTTTGATAGTCTTTATGTCAATCTCTGCTTTCTCTTCATTCTGGCCGGTCACAGTCTACGGTAATGAGAGCAGCAGGTTTCCTTCTCCAGACAGTTCATCTGATGCCATTACAAGTGTGTGTCTTCTTCATCAGGTATGTCCTCTTTCAGCAGGTTGTCTATGGGGACGATCCAGCTGTCGTTGAAATCCCTGTTCATTGTCAGTTTTTTCTCTTGCATCTCCGGCTGGACCTCCATCACCTCCAGCGTAGGATTGTCATGATAACCGTTTTCCACTGTCTGGAGCTCTTCTGTCAGGTGTTGCTGCTGAGGGGAAGTACAAATTGGGATGTTAAACCGCATTGGAATTCAGAACGTAACTTTTAACTTTGAATTGAATTAATTAGAAAATTCATCATTCGTAGATAAATCTATTGAAAGTAGGCCTCAATGTGAGTCTGATTCATCTTTGTGTTTGGAATTGAGCATTACCTGGTTCTTCCTGTAGGATCTGCGATGATAAGTGCAGTATGCAGCAAAGCAGCACAGAATGAGCACCAAAGCGCCACAAGAAGCCAAGATGGCGATTAACGTGTCTGGTATTGTGTCCTTGTTAAAATCCTCTTTATGAGTATTATTGTCTGGAGCTTCACTGACTTGTTTGTAGTTTTCTGGCGGTATCACTTGGTCAGCTGTAAATAGAAAAGGAAGTGAATTACTATAATTTTTTTGTACTTATGTTATTAAAGATAACATAATATAGCATTAACACTGAATCCAGTGGTTTCTCTAGAAGGGATTTAATCTGTTTGGAAGCCATATCATTTCCCTCACCATCTATTATTACTGTTGCAGTTAATTGATTGTCTTGAATTGTCACGTTGATAATGCAATTTCCTTTCATCGTCTGAAGCAGCATCTTACAGGTTTGACCCAGGACGTGATTCTGAGTGAACAAAATAAATATTAGAATGGTAGCACTTCTTGTTCAGCTGCATGTTTTGCTAATTTTTACGGAGAATCAGTTGATTTTTGTGAAGTCATTCGCTTTTCTTTAAGAAATGTGTTCTGGCTCCATTTAATAGATTGTTCAGTATGGAAGTCTGTTTCTGCCATGGAATTAAAAAAATCTATAAAAAGGTAACTGCAAGTCAGAATCGTGAGAAAAAAAGTATTGACTTTTAACTGTATGACTTTTTCAGTTCTGAATTTGCTTGGAGTTCACTCATAATTCTCTTTCTTTTTATTTTTTATTGTGTGGTGAAAACAGGCTTCCTTACTTTTGTGATTGATTTTACTACTATTTAACAGTGCATTTTCTGTTGTACCAGAGTTCATAGAGTTATTGATATTGACTTGTAAATGTAAATGAGGTCTCTGTGACCAGGACTGGAGTTATTGTCAGTGTTATTGTCATTTATGGACTCACCTCATTGCTTTTGCTTAGATTAAAGGAATACTGCAGAAGAGATAATCAACAGTATCATTAACAATATCTGGATCAAGAATATAAACAATATATAAAGAAAAACCCTAAATGTTGGTATTTTACTTGAATGATTTCTAGGGGAGTGTTAGTTGTAATATCTTCATCCCTTTGCAGGTCTGGTCTGATCGAGGCTGTAGCTGTTTGTGGTGTCGTTGTCCCAAGACTTTGAGTAGCAGTAGATTTAGAGCCTGGTGCTGTTGCGATTGGTAATTCAGCTGAAAAGTAACATGAAAAAGAGACACTTAATAGTTCACACTAAATTTACAGTCTGTCATCCTCTGCTCACCCTTTTGTCATTCTGAACTCATTTGTATTGCTTCTGCTGAACACAGCAGATTTTATGTTGAGGACTCCTACAACAAATACTAGGGACCATGAGTGTTAAAGTAAAATAAAAAATAAAAAAACCCACAGAAATCACATGAGTACTGTATTTGTGTGAAATTAAATTAAAATTGTTATTATCTGAAAGTATACCCTCCACAGTAGCACTCAAATCTCATGGTTGCATACAGTTGGATATCTATCGGTGATGCCAAACTGAATTGTTTTTTTGTGTTTTGTAACATATAAAAACGGAATATAAATGTACAGTGTGAACATTCTTCAAAAGTGCTGCTTTTGTGTTCAGTGGAAGAAAGCAAGTCATATGAGTTTTCAATGAAATGAAGGTGAAGTTTCTTCTCTTTCCATTAATAAATATTCAAGCATTGTTGTGTTGTGTTGAGCAGTCATAAAGTTTATACTAAAGTGATTCCTGCGACTTACAGTTTTTGGTAACAGCAGATGTGGCTCTCTGTGTAGACATGAGTTGGGTGGTGCCATCTCCTTTAGGAAAAGTGGTTGCATGTTTATTTAAGTCGGTGGTACTTTGTTTGGGATCGGTTGTGGTGAGAGTTGTAGGTGAATTTGGAGGAGTGCTGGTTGTAGTAGTGGGGGTAGTGCCTTCATTGGATGTCGTGGTCTGAATTGTTGTGACTTGGGTTGTGACTTGACTAGTTTGTGAGGGTGTGTTAGTGGTTATGTCTTGATTAGCCTCTGCTGAAGATGGTCCAGTCTGATCTGGTGAAGTGGCTGGTTGGCTAGTGGTTGGCGCTTGTGTAGTGGACTCTGATGAAGTACTGGACTCTGATGGAGTAGGAGATTTACTGGGCTCCAATGTGGTGGGTGTAGTAGCAGATGTAGTGTCACGTAGAGCAGACTCTGATGAGGCAGAAGAAGTGGTGGGTTTAGTGGAAATCAATGAGGTGAAAGGAGGGGTGGATTTAGTGGAATCTGCTGCAGTGGTAACCACTGAGGTGGGTGAAATGGAACTGTTTGGGGCTGTAGTTGAATCATCATTAGCATTGCACTGCATGCCTTGCAGGAGGGTGCCTATGAAGAACAAACAAAACAGACAAGAAAGAGTGTAAGAATATACTGCTTTGCAGACTCAAACTGACTTCAAATTGATTCTGTGCAATTGCTGTAACGCAGCATTTTAGGTAAACAGTAGCAGTGCTGCTGAAAATGTTGTATGTCTTGTATGAAAGGAACTGTTTCTAGAGTGTTCTTTCAACTGACAAATGTAACAACCAAATTTGACTACTCTTCAGGGAGTATTTTAGCTGTGTGCTGTGATCACGTAATGCATTACTTTAAACCAGGAATCAAGAGCAAAGCTCTTCATCTGGACCTGTGAATATCAAGTATCGTGACTTTTTATTGTGATTTTATTCTTTAGTGTGAAATGTTTTAATTCCTGTATAGTTGCATCATCAGCAAAAGTGTATTTAAATTGATTTCTTAAGCTCTTAAGTTTAAGAAATTCACACAGATGATCTTGTATTTATAATGATCGCATATATGTGGAGCAGTTTTCTTTCTTCTCAAGGTATCTTGAATTCTGTCAAGCTGTGATTGTTTTTGTCTTTATGCAAGTCAAGTGGAAATTAAGTGTCCCCAACTAAGCAAGCCAGAGGTGGCAGCAGCAAGCAACCAAAACTGAATCTGCCTCTGTATCCATTGTCCCATCACTAGTTTCTGATGTATCTATCACCAATAACTAGAGCATCCAAAGCCTTATCTACAGCCCTCACATTTTTACTTTCCTTAATTAAAGTTTGGATGTGTGTCTCTAATTCTGAAATCTTCTCTGTCAGCCTAACTATTTCCCTTAATTTATCACATGTAAATCCCTCCTCGCTGACAGGGAGAGCTTATGTGTCACATGTGGCAAGCAATGCAAACAACAATAGCAGGAAAAGAAGCCATTTCTCACTGTGACTGATGAATGATTCTGACTTACCACTGTTGTTTGATGAACTCGTGAAAAAAATAGAGCGAGAGAAAAAATACATTTAGCGAGAAAAACTGAGAAAAAGGCAATAGAGTAGAAACGCGAATGACAATCTAGCTGGCTAACAAATGCTAACGCGTGGTTTTAGAATAAAAGTGAACAATTACATAAAAAAAAAGATTAGTTCGATCGATAATATCAGAAATATGGTGGTAATTAAGTTATATTTTATCACTTTATATTATATATGTTAATGTTATATTATAATGTTATATTATAATCAACAGATTCTTAGCTACTGACCCAGTATTTATCAGAGTTTAATATTATATCCTGTCCAGAACAATAAAGACAAACCAAATGTAAGCTGATATTCCTTTTAAACATCATTGGCTCATTCTAGACACCACAGCAACTGTCGGTCCAAGACTTTATGTGATAAGTGACTGAAACTCCTACATCTGCACAAATAATTTCCACTGTTGGTGCTTTTTACCAGAACTGGCCACCCAGAATGAAGATCTTGTAAATCTTATCCCACTGGGATGTCAGAACAATTAGTAGTGGTTGTTGTAGAAACAGGGCATTGTTGCTGTCGGGATGGGAGATCTTGATGAGAGGCTGTTCATCTTGTTTGGTTTGCCAATGTTGTCTTTCATTTAGCCCTCTGTCTAATCACCATCTTATCACAGCCTTGCGTTTCCAAAAATATGGCCACTGCTAATCATTTCTCCAGACCTAAACAACTAAACTAAGGCTTTTCTATTCACTCTATTGGACCTGGTTTTTAGAAGCCTTTTAACTACCATTAAACCTATACATTTCACCTGCGTAGAAACATCATACTCATGGGTAACCCCTCACAGAGGCATATGAACCACTCTTATATCTGTCCTACAGACTCCCAAACTCTCAGATTCTGGATGTACTGTGTCAGTAATCCCAGATAGCAAGAGATAAACTTGCTCACTTTAAAGACTGGTATCAGATCAAATGTAGGTGATTCTGTATGTGTAGCCTAAAATATTATATTTTTCTAATGAATTGTGTCTCTCAGGATTGCTGCCAGAACATTGGTTGGGAGTCTTTTTTAGGAATAATTAAGATTTTTAAACGTTTTTAAAATAATTCTATTATGCTCACCAAGGCTGTAATATTGTGAAAAATTATTAGCTTAAAATGTTTCAATTTTAATATATTTTAATTTATTCCTGTGATTGGAAAGCTGAATTTTCATTCATCATCTTCGCTGATTTGAGGCTCTGTTATTAATAACATTTCTTACTATTATGTGACTTACTATTATGCCATGACAGGAATAAATTATTTTAAAACGAAAGTAATTTAAATTTTAAATTACATTTTGAACTAAATTAAATATTATTACAATGTAAAAATTTATTGTTACAGTTTTAACAAACAGAAAACATATTTTGTAAACTGTAATAATATTTCAAAATAATACTCTTTTGCAGTATTTTTTTATTAAATAAACGGAGCCTTGGTGAAAATAAGAGACTTCTTTCAAATACATAATTAGTCCGTACATTTGACTGGTTGTGAAAATGCTGATGTTAAAGGGATACTCCACCCTAAAATTAAAATGTATCACTTACCCCCTGTCATTCTAAACCCGTAAAAGCTCTGTTCGTCTTCTGAACACAATTAAAGACATTTTGGAGTAAAACCTGGAGGCTTGAGACTGTCCCATAGACTGCCAAGTAAACAACAGTGTCAAGGTCCATAAAAGGTCTGAAAAGTCATTGTCAGAATACTCCATCTGCAATCAGACACGCAATCTGGGTTATATGAAGAGACAGGAACACGTTTTGTAAGCGAATAAAACAAAAATAACGACTTCATTCAACAATTCCTTTGTCAACGGTCGTCTCTTATTTACTTGGTAGTCTCAAGCCTCCAGGTTTTCATCCAAAATATCTTAAATTGTGTTCCAAAGGCGAACAGAGCTTTTACGGGTTTGGAATGACATGGGGGTAAGTGATTAATGACAAAATTTTAATTTTGGGTTGGAGTAACCCTTTAACTCCAGTAAGTTTGTATAGACTTGTAAAGTAACACTCTGTCATTTGAAGGGGCAGTTTTGTTGCCAGGAGTGTTTGTTTTAAGGCCATTAAAGTTGTAAAATTGTTCCTTAATTGCAGTTTGGGGATTAATAAAGTTGTATTACACTGTATTGTACTAATTTCTTTGAATAGGACGTGCACACCCTCAGTCTCCCACCCCCTCCCCAGCTGTGTGCAGGACCTCTTTGGGCCCTTAGCATGCCCCCTCTCCCCCTGATAGTGTCCTATTCAGGGGTAACTGAACAGGCCCACCAGCCCAACGGGAGGGGGGCAGGGAAGATGGGGATTGGGGGCTCCTTTATGGAGCTAAGTCACAACTAACCCCTTCTATTGAGGTGAGGAGAGACTGTGAATATAAATTTATGTGCCTGACTTAAACGCATTCCTCATGACACACTTCATCAGATGCCATTAAAGTGTACCAGTAGAACTGTATGAAGATTTTTAAGGACTAAGTACTGAAGTGCCACATTTTTTTTTTCCGTATTTAAGAGTTTTTGAATAATTGCAAACACTGTATTTATGAGCTGCATTGAGCTCATCTGCTGGAGGAATATATATATATATTTATTTTTTTAGCTAAGACTAGCTTCTACTGCTGCAAAGTATCCGTGATAAAGTGAAGGATTCATGGGTAGAGACTAGAGAGGGGAGGCCAGGTTAGAGGTTGGATTAGAGAAGGGAGTTGAAAATCGTGGCAGTGCCAGTTACAGACGTTATACATAATAAGCAGATGAGAAAAGGAGGGAGAATGACGGAGGGGCCATCTTTGCAATCTCAAGATACAGAGACTAGTCTCTCCCGCCCTTTGCCTTAGACATCTCCCTTATAAATTTTAGATGTTCTCACGTTAAGCAGGGAATTACATTACTTTTAGGTGCCACCTTAGAGAGAGAGTTCACCCAAAAATGTCATGTTTATCATCTTACCCCCAGGGCATCCGAGATGTAGGTGACTTTGTTTCTTCATTCTGTCACTTAATTTTTGGGTGAATTATCCCTTTAAGACTACAAAAAAAATCAACATTGGAGTTTTAGTGTCTTTTATTCCATGAACAGATCCTAATAGTTTGAGGCCATGACGCTAGTTGGGTCAAAAGTTTTAATTGATACAAATATACTCAAATTCTGTTCTTCTGAGTTATCTGTTCATCAAAGTATCCTGAAAAAAAGGTTGGTTTCCACAAAAACATATTAAGTGTCAAAACCTGTTTTCAGCACTGATAATATTTAAGGACCGCTTTTAATAATTGAGCACCAAATCAGCATATTTGAATAATTTCTGAAGGATCATGTGACACTGAAGGCTGGAGTAATGAAGCTTAAAATTCAGCTTTATCACAGGAATAAATTTAATTGCAAAATACATTAAAATAAGTTGTTTTAAATTGTAATACTATTTGACAATATTATTCTTTTTTTTTCTCTCAGTATTGTTGATCGAATAAATGTAGCCTTAGGGAACATGAGAGACTTTTTAAAAAACATTTTAAAAAATGTAACTGATCTCAAAAATTTGAAAATGACTCATTCTTTGATTTAGGATTTTTTTAGATCACCAGCTTCTAGATCATAGCTGTAATGCACACTAAACTGGCTATTTGAAATGAGACAAGACCTTTGCTATACTCCACCCAAACTTCCAGGGCAGAACGGACTCACCGCAACACATGACAGAAAACCAAGCATACCAAGGCTTTTCTTGGGGTCTTTAAAACACTACGCCCCCTCTGGTTTCTCATCTACTCTTGCGTCATATAAATCAGTCAGAATCAGAATCAGAATGAGCTTTGCAGGTATGCAAAGGTCACACATACGAAGAATTAGTTTTTTGTGACAGAAGCTCTGCAGTGCAACAGAATGACAGCAACAGAACAAAAACACAGATGATAAAAGAATTAAAATAAATAAATAAGACAAGTAAGGAATAACAATATACAAATTAACAATTGTATGTGCAGGTATATTACAATAGACAGTTTTGTATGTACAGATATATTATGAACAAATTGAAATGTAGACCAAGTATAGTGTTAGATAAATAAGTGTATGAGAGTTTAAATAGCATTGTGTGTTCCACAGTTTATTTTCAAGTGTTTCATTTCTTGAATAATCTCTATTATCAGGAAAAAGTTGGACCGTTTGGGTGAGAGATATAGTAAGACAGAGACAGAGAGAAAGAGAGAGAGAGAGAGCAATAGGAAAGGAGCAGAGGAAAGATTAAATAAGTTTCACACCTTCCCTGGGAACAGGGATGTTGACCGAATACTTTCCTACCCATTGTTCTGCACTTTCCCAAGCCTTGTGTAAGACAGCTGTCAGGCCGCATCAAGACCAGAGCACTGCCAGAGGATACTTTGTTGCAGTCAGTTTATTTTGGCTGATTTAAATGTTGAGGCTTTCTTGACCGTAGAGGATGGAGGAAACCTTATGCAACACAGGGAGCCTTTATAAATACTCTGAGGTAAACAACATGAATGACGGCATACATTTTATCAATGCTTAGGTTCAGAAAAGCTGAGATTGCAACATCCTCATTTTTGCACTACAAGAAAGCGATTTCAAATTAATCAGACCTTTTAGAAAAGGCTGACTGAGACAGAGCAGAGTCAAAAGTGCTTATGGTGCTTTTTACAAGTTTGGCCAAACAAAACATGAGCGCTTTTCTGATGACTGTCAGGCTGATGTCTGGAGAGGCAGGTGCACCGCACGGATAATTAAAGAATAACAGTCCTCCCTCACATCCCTCTCTTGAGTCTAAGACGCACTTCATCTCTAATAGTGTCACTGTTTGTAATTTCAGCAAAGCAGCTGACAGAAATGTCGAGTGGCACAGATGTTGCACTTCCCAGAGCTCTTTGCAGGATTTGTTTACACACACACACATGGTCAGGTGCTGTTACATTAATATCCATAACTGTCAGCAAAATGTGAGTCATTTTATGATAACCACCCTTGAGTTATAAACATAATGCTGCACAGATTAACTGGTGTGAATTAAAATATGAATTTATATTAGAATGTTTACCAATATAACGGGTTGATCAAAAAGAGTCAGAAAATCCTAGAAAACATGAACATAAAAATATGCTCTAAGAAAGTTTCACAAATGTTCCCATTAAGTTGTTATTTATGTTATTATTATTATTATTTTGTTTTAAAAACAAAATAATAATAATAAAATAAAACATCATACTTTTGAATGTTCTCTGAATGTTTTGAAACAAGTAGTAACATTTAAAATATTATTAAGAATGATATGTCCAACTAAAAAGTTTCTGAAATAAAACGCTCCTTGCACAATAACTATTAATATTACTGGAAGAATGTTTTTTCATAGCTTTGAGAGAACTTTGTCAGAACATTATCTCCAAAGTTCTGAAAACGTTCCTCATTATCTGAGAAGTGTTAGACATTTGATCTTGTTTGAAAAACACTAAGCCTTTATAAACATTACAAACAGATGTTTCCCCTTAACTAAATTTCTGATACAATATTATTATTATTATTTTACAGATTAATAAATGTACCAGGAAATCGCTACTCCTAAGTGTGAATTAAATTTTATGATCTGTGGGCTATTCCTGATCGAGAAACTGACTGAACAAGAAGCCCATAGCCAGCTACTGTATGAGGTTATAGAAAAATCTAATTTGTTCCCTACTAATTTTCTGTGACTAATTTTCTGTTTAAAACTCCTCATATGAATGTCTGCATTATAATTCAGTCTAGACCGTTTGCAAGAATATTAGCGTCTGTTGTCTCTTTTAAAGTGTTTAGGCTATATAATGAGTTTTATTATTTTAACTTATTATATAGTTGTATAATTATACAGATAGTTTATATATAGCCACCGATGCCCCCAACCCCACCGAGAACGCAGAAAGAATTGAAAACATTTAAATATTTAAACAAGTTCTGAAATACACGAGGCGTTTGAATCATCAACCTGAACAAAGTTAGCAATTTATCCTTAAGCCAGTAGTTATTAATTATTAATTTTTTAATTAACATCTAAGCAGCATGTTAACGCATATGAACATAAACTCACCTAACACAATGAGTGTCCACGAGATTGCCATTTTCATTCAGTCAGTTTGATGCTCGCTGCTCCTTCAGTGACTTCAGGAAAAGTTTTGCATGAGAACGTGGAGACGCCGATCGGTCCCGCTTTTCGTCTCGAGTTTGTATCTGCACTTTTTTTGCAGCTGGTATTTCTTTAAATCTTAAAGCCAAGAGGAGTGCTTTTGTTTGAGCTGCTTCTTCTCTGAGTCTCTACCCCACCCTGAGGGTCCGGGGATTTGGGGGGCAGAGTTTTTCTGGGTTTCCTTGGCTGCGCTGATTGTGATGTATTGAATGCGGGGAGTCGTGACTCTGGAGTGACGTGCTGTGCGCGGACAGGTCTGATGATGCAGCTCACGCAGAGAAGAGTGACCAGACACAGGACTAGCCCATCAATACTGTCTAGGCCTAACATCATGCGCGTCACTGTATTCATTAATTATTATTATAGTAAAATAATAATATGACATAAAATATGTTTTACAAATTGTATATTATTCTAATAATATAATTGTAATAAAATATTAATTGTATAAATGTAATATTTATTTATTTATTTATTTTTTACACATTTTCGTTCAAGGACTGGATCCATGAAGACCCATGAAAAATATTGTCTACATTAGTTATGTCTGAAATCATGTAACTGTTTTCAGTACTGATCGATCATTAAATCAACATCCTGTTTCATTAAATCAACTTTTCTGTGTTTCTAAATATTTAATGGTCTTACTAATTATAAAATTAAATAAAATGATAAATGTTTTGAATAAAATGAATATAAAAATGAAAATAAAAAAAACATATATATAATACTAATAATAAATCATTTTGTTATAAATTAATAAAAACATTTTTATTTTATGAATTTAGTACGATTATTATTATAATCATTATTACATTTATCATAACTTTTTATAATTATAATTTTATGATAAATATGATATATAATGTATACTAGTTGTATATTCCATATTATATAATATAGTATAATATTACTAATAATATAAAGCATTACTATTACATAATTTGAACAAATATTTTTGTTGTTTAATGTCATTTTATGAAGTAATGATATCATGAAGTAATTTTATTGAATAATTTTTTTTTTTGCTGGGACATAACAAAGGAATCACAATATACATAATTTTACTGTCTTGCACTTACAGACTTTTGTTTTTTTTAATAATTAAATCAAATAATTAGTGGCAGAAATTTTCCCTGAATGTCAACAGGTCTCATTTCTTGGGAAGTTCACCAAATGAGTCAGAAAAGGAATGGGTTAATTAGTCTGAGAAAGCTATGTGTAATCGCAGCTGGTGTGGAGTTTGTTGTGTGTGAAGGCCAGATCTGACACTGCCAGCACAACACCAGTGTCACCGCCAATAACCATGACAACCAGACTTCAAAAGCTCCTGTTGTAGTGCGGGAAAATCATGTTTACTTTTAAAGGGATAGTTCATCCAAAAATGAAAATTATGTCATTAATAACTCACCCTCATGTCGTTCCAAACCCGTGAGACCTCCGTTCATCTTCAGAACACAGTTTAAGATATTTTAGATTTAGTCCGAGAGCTCTCAGTCCCTCCATTGAAGACCCGGAGGAGAAGACAATGCTGAATAAAGTTTTTTTTTTTTTGTACCAAAATGTATTTTCGATGCTTCAACAAATTCTAACTGACCCTCTGATGTCACATGGACTACTTTGATGATGTTTTTATTATCTTTCTGGACATGGACAGTATACCGTACATAGATTTTCAATGGAGGGACAGAAAGCTATAGGCTAAATCTAAAATATCTTAAACTGTGTTCCGAAGATGAACGAAGGTCTTACAGGTTTGGAACGGCATGAGGGTGAGTTATTAATGACATAATTTTCCTTTTTGGGTGAACTAACCCTTTAAGTGCCATAAAAGACAATACCTCCATTCAATTTTAGTTTCATGAGCTTTGACCTTTTGTGACCTCCACTCATGGGCATCTACTTATGCTCCATTAATTATAGCATTAGCTCAGTGTGGGCCCAAAGAAGGCCCTCTGTTGTAACCAGTCAATAGGAAACATTAGATCAGAGCAGAGACAAAACTCCTGTCATGTCATGTGTGATTTTTATGAATTGTAGAGGGGAAATGTTTTGGGTGCTGCACAAAGGGAGATAAACACATGGGTGTTGGTCGTATTTCCGGGGCGTTTCTCTCAGTCCTGAAATAGTTGCTACATTATGCCTGTTTGCCCTCTTAATGCTCTAAACATGAAACATTTAGAGACTGAATCCATTTTACGGAAAAGCAAATTTGTTTCAATTGTCTTTCAAGTGCTTCTGAGTCGAGCAGTGTGTTGTGTGTGTGTTGTCAAGTGTAAATGCTCCATGATTCTCACAATTGTGTCGTAATGCCAGCAGCTGGGCAGAAGAATGTATATTGCTATTGGACTTGAGTTTACCACTCAGTAGACTTATAACTCTGGCAAAAACATGTATGTATGAAGTTTCATATACATGAACTCCACAAATAAAATGAGTATGCCTATTTTTAATTTAATTAAATTTGTAGCTTTATTTTATTTGTATTTATTTATTTATTCAGATGCTGCAGTTTTTACAGCCAATTTTTGCATTTTATTATATTTAATTAAAATTGTATTTATTTATTTGCCATTTTCTACACACCAATTTTCAATTTAATTTTTCATTATTTTATGGTATTTTAAGTTAAACTTTGTTTAATATAACTTATTCTCTATTTCTTTTGACTATACAGTTTCTAAAGGCATTGTGGCACACTGTTTTCTCCATTCTGCATAAATGAACTCCTCAAATGAATGTAGTATCTATTTAATTTTTTTTATTTTATTTTATGCATATACATCTTTTATTATATTATATGATTAAAATATATATTAAAAGATAAAATATATTGTGCCTGCTTAACAGTGTCTGCAGGCCTACGCCATTGTTGCCCTACACTCAATTGAAACAAACAAAATACATTAAAAAAAAATAGTTAGGTAAACCCCAGCATTTTTAGTTTCTAGTTTATGACCATTTTACAGTGATTTTACCATTCAACATTTATGGTTTAGTTAAATTTCAGGTCGTTTGGGCTGGAAAAGTTGACTTCACACAAGAGAATGGTTTCAAATCTCCACTCACACACCCATGCAGCTCTGTCTTGTAACGTAACACATTTGTAAAACTAGAGAACTATGTTGGGCCAGATTTTCGAGGGTGCCCTTCTGACACTCTTCGCAGGGCGGCGAGTGACGGATCGCATGTTAAACAGCTCGGGGGTCGCAGGGCTGGAGGCCGGCGCTCTCACGTCTGGCTTCACGCCTCCCATCCATCGTTTGCTCAGTGGCGCGAGGGTTTGTCACAGGGAGAGCGCGCGCTCACTCTGCCTCATTAAAGAGCCACAATGGTAAGAGCATTCCAAGAATGCGGCGCTCATTCACTCTCGCTCTTTAGATGCGCTGAGACGCCGTGCCAAGCTCTGACAGGGCAGGGCCAAGCCTCCCCCATGATGAATGCCATTTCTAAAGCTTCTTTATTGAATTTATCTTGAGATTTATGGAACACATTTTTCAGATATGTGTAAAGTGTAAAGTGAGTATTATATTATATTATATTATATTATTTATTCAGAAAAAACTTCACAGAATTAAGCTATGAGAAATGATTTACATGTTTTCCCTTCAAGACTTCATCATAGCATGTCTTACTCCCTCATGGGAAAGTCTTTAGCAGTTTTCCTGGAGTGAAGATACATGGTCTGTTAGTGAATATAGTTATGGTGTAATGATAAATGGAAAGACTGAGCAATGCTCTGAGATACAGGTGGTCACTGTGTGTGTGTGTATACATCAAAACTCAAAGCTTAAAATGGCAAAACAGGCAACATGACACAAGAATGCAGCAGATTCCAAAACATGGTTGACATGTCAGAGATTCTGCACGGTGTCTCTTTGATGATCAAAATAGCATTTGCATAATCTTGCCTGTATTGTTTGAACTCTCTCTTTTACTGTGAGATAAATGTATGCATGTGTGTGTGAGTAGCCATGAAAGTGTGTGATTTAGGAGTTGACAGGACACAGAACACTCTGCACCTCCTTATCAGCAGCCTGGTACCAACCAGAGTCAATCCCGAGAGGAAAAACAGCACTTTGTGTGTGTGTGAGAATGTGTTTGAACGGAGAACTCCTCCAGTGTTATGATCTAGTATATTTTCTCATCTGTTGCTGACAGTACCACTCTCCACAAATATTTTGTTTATTTCTACCTCTTTTTCAGTCCACAGCACTCATTTATGTTTGAAGTGTTTAAAACCTCTTCATTTCGAGCTGACAGGCAGTTATAGTATTATAATGTGTAAAGAAATGTCTTTCAGATCCTCTGTGTCTTCTGCTGGAAAAGCAGCCATTCAAAACTGTAAGATATTTGTTGAATATATCTCTCTGTGTGTATGTGTATAAAATACTTGATTTGGTACTTTAATACTTGATTTAATTGATTAATTTAGATGCTATTCCAATTCCTTCATTTAAAGGCACTAATATTGGCACCCTTGGTACTCCCAAGTACCAATGAGCAAAGCGGATAAAAACAAATCTGCATAAATCTAAGTTTATCTTTTCTTCTTTCATTCCAAAAAGTCACAAAATTATAAACTAAATTCTAAATTCTAAACGAAAAAAAAAAAAAAACTCATTATGAAATCAATGTTTTTGTCTAGTTGATGTTGGCCAGATCCTTCAGACTCGCAGGTCTGTGTTGGACCTTCTTTTCTTCAGCTCAGCACTCTCATTTTTACAGGGCTCAGGTCAGAAGTGGCATTGTGTGACAAACAAAAGATTATTGATGGGATATTGCAAAAAGTGACATTTAAATTGTGATGCATCTTCAGATGAGTGACAAGACCAAGATCTAGGCTGGGTATTTACCATGAACAGTGGAACAAGCTCTTAACCTCTACAAGCAAACAATCAGTGCATAGGTGTTTAGATATGACCTTTGACCTGTAGAAGAGTCATCTATCTGCCTCTGGTCTGATAACTCGGAGCTGTAGATAATCTCAGAATGCTACTGTAGAGCTGATGGAGCCAGGACAGGAGATCCACACCAGCCGTCTATATGACAATGTGGCTCAGTCGTTGGGTCGGGTCGCCTTTGATGGGTCCCATCCTGGGGATGACTGAAAAGGAGGATGCAGATGGTCTGTGTTATTATTAGCCAGTCCCTGACTTTAAGACTTCGATGTGACCTGACAGGAGTGTTTCACATACATTCAAGACTTCAAGTGTAGACTAACAGGATGAAGTAAAGAGATGGATGAAGCGGAAGTTATTTTTTTTGTAGGGGTGGGGGGTCTTCAGACTTCCATTAGTCAGATCCAGAAGCGTTGTGGTTATTCACAGAGTGGGAGTGGCACAGGAAGCTGCCAGTGGGAGCGTCCCCGGAAACAGTTGCTGCGTGATCCCTGATTTTTTCTATAGGAGGAAATGATGAGTGTAGGCAAGGGCCTTCCAGAGGCCACTTCCAGTCTGGTGCCCATTCAAAGTGAGATTTTTGAGCCACGTGGATTTTGAATGTAGCTTCCAAAAGACAAAAATAAATATATTAATAATAATAATAGCCGATTAGTATTTTCAGATATGTTCAGATGAGTCATCACTAAAATGCCAGTGTTTTCTTCACTCGCTCACTGATTGAAAACCTCTTTCTGGTGAAGTCTCTCGTCAGAAACAACAAAGTGCAAATGTGTTTACGAATCTGTAAGGTATTCATTTCACAGTGTCAACAGATTGAGTGATTTTAATGGGAGTTTTTGAAAGTGCTCGAACTAGACGGCAGTAAAAATGTTCTTTGATAATGTAAATGTTCTTTGCTCTTTTTCTGTACAACGAAAGTGTTATGATTAGCAGGGGCGGATTTAGTGATTTGGGAGCCCCAGGCAAAATACAGGAATGGGGCCCTATACACTAAGCAATTATCTAAACAATGCAAGGTTATTAAAGTTCTAAACTTTAAAATACATTTATTTATTTATTTATTTATTGTAATAACAAATATAAACTGAACTGAAGGAAATTATACAATTTTCATGCTTGAAGATTATTTCAACCAAACATGAAGTGTTTCTGTGTGGAAAGCATGCATCCTCTAATTGGGTCCATCACAGAAACGAGTGAGCACCTTTTAAAACAATTAACATTTAATTAACACAGTTTCTAGTTTAAAATATAGCTTCAGATATTTTCATTTGTAGGGTCCTATGCAAAATCCGTTTTGATTGTTGATTGTTTGAATTTGTCTGGATTCAGTTTTTTTTCTGTTTTAATTTTAATCTAAAAGCATGTCTAATTAATAGAAATCATGAAACTTGTTTAAGTGTAAAAAAAAAAAATTACATAATAAGGACCCAGTGCTTTCTATTTAAGTTTTTCTTTATTCCATTTTAATGGTTTAATCAAAAACATATCTAATGAACTGAATAAAAAAAAAAAAAACTTAAAGAGCCACACAGATGGGAAATCAAAAATTACCTGTATTACAGTGTATGATGTAGCTGTCCATCAGTGTAAACAATGTGCAAAGTAATTAAACCAAAAAGTGCACAATTTATAAAGTTATTGGCTTCTAAAGTAAGGAGTTGACTCTGAATCACTGAAACGAGTCGTTATAGATTTCAAATCTTTTGCCCATCTCTATGTACATCACTAGGAGCACTTTGCATAATAATCTCCGCCTACCGTCTTGAGAGAAACAGAACTCTGACCTGCCCCCCCCCACACACACACAGACGCTCTGGTTGGTTTGAGAGCATCATGTCGAGGAGACAGTGTGTTTTTAATTGTAAAGGCAAGTTTGTTTTATTTTCACTGCCAAAGAATGAAGATCAGAAGAACCAATGGCTAAAATTCATTTTTACCACAACACCAGAGCAGTACAACAAATCCCTTTTGTTGTGTTCACAACATTTCACTGATGACTGCTTTTCTAATCTCGGTGAGTACAGCGGGATTTTCAAAGCGTTTGGCCATAAAATAGGGTTCATTACCAACTTTATTTAGACCAACGAGCATCTCCGAATCACAACGCGAAGTATGATTATGAAGTTATGTGTTTGTTTTCTCCCGAGCGTCTTATCAGCATGTGTGCTGTCTGCAGCCTGTCTGCGCTGATCTTCATTTACAAAAACGTCATTAAAATGAAGTGTAACTCAGTGAATAATCAATGAAGAGACATGAGAGATATATCTATAGAAAGTTTGACATGTCTACTTTAAAACTAAACAAGTGCTGCCGAAAACAGATATTCTGTGATAAAGTAATCCATATGAAAACAACGCGATGTCTGTTTTTCATGTCTCCCTTCGTTATATCTAATGTGACCACGCCCCCACGCTGAACGCGCTATTCAGATTCAAACTGAAGCGCGGCTTGAATACACACACACAGAAGAAAAAGCAGCGAGACTGTTCAAGTTTTTTATTTTACTGTTTGCTTCGCGATGAGAGGAATAAGACATAATTCACCCCAAACAGATGCTAACGCATAGTTTACCGTGGAGGTGTGTGTGGAACAACCAATCGAACCTGACTATGTTAGTTGACGAATCAGAACAGTGTATACTACCGAAAGGTGGGGTTTAAGGAAACTGAATCTTTTGAACAGCTTCGCGCGAACCGTTTGGGGATCTCTGAGAATTGAGGTAATTTTAAAATGATATTTTGACAAAATGACAATGTTTTTTAACCTTGGATGGATTTAAACCTAATGTACAGGACTTATAAACAGTGATAGGAAGCTTACAATTTTCATCTTACTGGCTCTTTAATGGATTAATTTATATACAAATCAAATAAAGGCAAACATTATTTGTACAAACTTTCTCTACAAAAAGATACACAACTGTTAGTCTGCGCCATTCATTCTGTGACCATCCGCATTACACATTAAATCATTTTTTATGAACTGGACATTTTTAGTGAGATGCATCCACATGACATTTCATGATTCTGAAGAAAAAAAACTGTTTATGATATAATAGTTAATTAATTTTATGATTAATGTATTTTAGAAATAAGGAAAAGGTAGACAGGTGTGGCTTCATGGTTCCCCTTGGGACAACATTATAGAGAGGAAGGGAGGGTGATGGAGGGATGACAGAGGAATTGTGGGAATGATTGGGTAAGCAGCTATTTATATAGTACCATTAGCTTCCTGAACTATTGTTAGGAAGTTCACTCTAAAGCACTGCTGGTAAGAAAAGTATAAAAAGGGGCTTCAAATCACACACACAATCAGATTTAAGCCACATAGACCCTGGCATGGGAATAACTTCCTGTCCTTTCCCTTCATCTCGCATGATGCATGTTTTACACATTCCCCCTCTGGGAAATCTCTTTCTGTCCCCCAGTCAGTCTCTCTCTCAGAGTATCAGGATGCTCTGATTAGTTTCCCCTATAATCTGTGTAGAATGCCATATCTAGTGATATCTTGTTGTTTTTTAGGGGACCCTTTGACTCTTTCTATCTGAAGCAGCACATCCCCCACAGACGTCTCTCTCACTATGCCCTGACCCTGGATCTATGTGTGGAATTCTCTCTTCATTTATCTGTGTGGGCTTCATCTTCTCTCACACCCTTTTATTTTTTTCACATTCCTGATCCTGGTGCTGTTGCTTTCTAAATTACGTTAGTACTACAACCCTCGACTGGCACACAGTTGAGCAAATCTCTTTATGGAATATCTAACCCAAAAATGAAAATCATGCCATTCCAAACTTGTATGGTTTTTTTTCTTCATCCATCAAAACACAAGAGGGGAGGTAAATAAAAGCGACTGAATGGATGGAGGAATTCCTGGTTTGGAAGTGAAAGTGAACCAGCAGAGATCATTAGAAATAAGCTAGACCTACTCTATTTTACGTGGCATATTTAATTGTCAAAGTTATCAGATTAAATCTCACAACCTCTTTTGATAAGTTGAATGTTTCAGCACACATCTCTATAACATCAAATAACTGGAACTTATTATTTCTGGACACTACTAATTGTTGATGTTTACTTGGGTATGTGTTTACTTATGGTAGCAAATACTCTATTGTCAAACTAAAAAGGATGTTTTATGATATCATAACTAGCACTGCCCTCACCACTTTTTTTTTTTTTTTTTTTAGAACAAAAGATCTAATAATAAATGACTGAATGAAGATAAAGCAGGAGAAATGCATTGTGTGAAAGAACACTTTCAGGCGAGTCGTGTGACACTCGTTTCCTGCACTTTATCGCATTGATCGTCGGTTTTATTTGTCGATGGAATATGTGTTGTTTAGTGACATTAAAATATTTTCACCGAGCTGTCATCTGCAGAAGCTGTGTTTAAAAAATAAACCCGTCTGCAGGTCTTGTTTGAACAAGTGTCAAACTGACCGTAAAGCCGCTTACTCCGCCTAGTGGCGGGGATGGAAATTGGATTCCAGTTTCTAGTTTAGTAGAAGATGAGCTCTAGGTTCAAACTTAACATATTTTACAATAAATATGATTTTGTCAAGGTCTTTACCAGTTTAGATAAATGAACCGGATCAGCCCTCAACTGATGTTTTTTATTTTATTTTATTTTTTATGTGTGAGCTGTGACCATCTCTAGAACACATTCTTCTCTAGTACACATAACTTCAATCTTGTAAATAAAAGCAAAATGCCCCATTAAAAGTAAATACATTTACACAGTTAATGTGTTCAGATTCCATTTTCTTAATATTTTCTTCAAGTGTCAAAATTTTACTGGTTTATATCACAGGGATATCATGGTTCAGAGGATGCTGGTTTAAATTCCAGCCAGATCTCTGCAATATGAGTGAGTGTCATGTTAATGGACCTGAGCCCTGGAACCATGTCCAGTTGTGGTTATGCTTCTTGATATACAAAGTATAAATAAATTATATAAATAAAAAAATGTAGCTGTATAAAAATTTTGAACCACCATCCTTCGTACCCATTTAGGTTACTGTTTAGGTGAGCCTCCAAAAAGAAAATGATGGTGACTTATATGTCAAGTACACAATAAAACACAAACACATAAGTCTCACTTATAATAAGTCTCACCTGTCCGTGAGGAGATGTCCATTATCACAGCCAATGTCTGTCCACACGCCCCAGAGCTCTGTGTGGTCCAAACACATCTCTTCTTCTGTGAGGGAAACACATAATTAATTAAGAAATTACACAATATTGTACACATTAAGTTTTAGTTTCACAAATTCTCATAATTTACATTTTGTAAATGTCTAATTTGAATACTTGTCTCTATCAAAGACTTTTCCCCCAAGAACATGAGTTGAGTCACTAGTGCCACTCATGGCTTTCAAACTAATAGATGACATTCTGTAAATGATGCCCATTTTCCATCAACCCAATGTTGTGTGAACAGAACCACAAGTGTCAACTATTTTTGTAGAGTTTCTCACATAGACACGGCTGTGCATCAACCATAGACATATAAATATATTTATGTCTATGTATAAAAACAGTCATCATCTGAAGTTTCTTCTTCTGTTAAACAGAAACTGTTCTTTAGTTTCTACCAAAAGGGATGTATTATACAGCTAAAAGATAGTAAAGATGTAATTAAGTTTATGTGACTGATTAAATTCAAAACGTTTTTAACATTTACACACTCAAGAAGAATAAATTTATACAAATTATTGTGTCAAGTCAGGTAGAATCGCCCCCTTGTGGACGATTAAAGTAACTACTATGACAAAAAGGAGACAAACTGTGGAAGTTTGTCAGCTGATATTTAAATTTCATATTTGAAAACAAATCGATCATTTTCTCAGGATCCAGACCAACTTGGATTTGTCAGATTGTTTAAACTAACTATAGCCCTCATCTTATGCGGTAAGAAAGATATAATGCGTTGAACTCAGACACGTGCTCAAACATTCAAACACATAGCCTATTTAAAAAACTGGACGATATTATTATTTTGTCTAGATTTATCTGTTTAAAGTAGATGTCCACTTGTCCTTAGTTATTAAAATGTGTGTCGTGTTTGTTCACAGTTAATTATTTAATATTATCTCGGTGTTTGAAATTCAAGCAGCATGGTAAAGCTTCAGGAACGATTTCTTTAAATGGTTTAAGTGCGCATCCAAATGCACGTTGATAATCTAGAAACTAAAGACTGAAATAAATCCAGAGTCCAGAGCCGGATTATCCAGGGCACTTGTCTTGGGCCAGTGCCCAGGGGCACCAACTATTCACAACAACTAGGGGGGCACCACATGATACAAGCTTTAAAAATATTTTTCTTAAATTGTTTTATTATTCATTTGAAATTCTTGAAAGACCATACATAACTCGTTTATGAACACAACAACAACAACAATAATAATTAATTATTATAAATAAATAAAGATTACATGACCACTATCAGTCCCCCCCTTCCGTCCCTGTCAGAGTTGAGTTGGTCCACAACAAGTAAGCGCAAATGTGTAATTTTTTTAATGGCTACGGAAAATGAATCAGATTGACAGACGTCAATTGAGTGGTTTTGCAAAAAAGAAAGTTAAAGAAAGACAAGGACGCTACGTTTAGCTACAATTCAAAATGTTCCAGGAATCGAAAGTTTTTTTTAAAACGAGTGAAGAATGAGCTCAGGGAGACAATGACAGAAGCGATTGAATGCACTCTCCCTGTTTACCATTGAAGTTAAAGTTAAAACATTACCGTCTACAGCCGCGAGAGGGCGCTCTATGCTGCTCTGTGCTCCTGTAGTCTACCACTGAAAACATAGAGCGCCCTCTCGTGGCTGTAGACGGTAATGTTTTCTCTTGTTTCTTTGTTCTAAATAAATGCGACTGATAGTCCAGTGCGACTTATATATGTTTTTTTTCTTTGTCATGACGTATTTTTGGACTGATGCGACTTATACTTAGGTACGACTTATAGTCTGAAAAATACGGTAGTTGGACAAGTTATTAAATGACATTTGAGAAATCACCTTAATTATGTCTTGGGGGTGGGGGGTCTTTTGAGGTATACACAATGTCTTAAGGCCCCTGGCTGAGTCACCAGGGACACTGTTTTTTTTTTTTTTTTTGCGCTTATTTTTCTATTCTGCGCGTTACATTGTTACGCCAGCAGGTGGCGACAAACGACTGTCTTTATGAACGAGTCATTTGAGCCGATTCGCATTTTGTAAGAAATAAAGCATTTAGACATGAAACACTCTGAAATATTAACTTATACAAAATCATTGAAGAATACCTTTATTGGTAAATGCAAAATTATTGCAGGAATGCTGTTTTGGCCATGTAGTCAATTCACATGAGCTCCAAATTTTTTCTATTCTATTCAATTTTTTCTCTTTAAATACATTTATAGGATTGAATTATGCATGAACTGGCTCAAATCAACAATGCAGTATTATAAGGTTTACAGAAAGACACTTAATAAGTGACGGATTGAAATTTTTTTGATAATATCTTTTCGAATAGGGGAGAGAGGGGTCGAAAGTAACGTGGGACAAAAGTAACAAAGCGATTTTCTCCGAGCCTCTTATTGCATTTGCATTCCAAGCTATGACAGCATGTTCAACACGCAACCCTTGATGGAGCTGAGAAATATCACATGATTTCATCATCGTTTACCGCAGTTAGGTCCGTAAAACTGTTTTCGAGTACAAAAAGTTAATTATTGAAGCAGTAATTTTTTTAAATTAGTTGTGTTGTTTTTTTTTTGTTTCATATGTCACAGTAATGATCAATCTACAGGTTCTAATCTAGTGCTTTGACACATCCTAAAGTTTGCATTTTCAGAATTTTTTTCAATCAGGTTTAAATGTCAGGAGTTTCTGTTGATTGTTGATTGTTACTTTTGTCCCGCTACAGTTACAAGAGGTATTTATTTTGTTCCGGTGCATGTTATTCTTTAAATTTCTGTGTCTTGCATCATTTATTAAAATGTTTATGTCATATTATACCAAAATAATATGTCAAGAGTGAGGGTCAGACAGACAGACAGAGGTCTGGTTTTATCCAGATGTTTATGAGAGGGCTTTTCTGGACAGAGAGGAACAGTACTCTCTGGACAGCTGCTAAATCACATTTACCAGTTATATATTTAGGTTTAGGCATACTTTACCTTTGAAACCTCCACCTAAGAATTTGCAGTGTTTCCAGATGTTTTAATGCACATTTTGAATTGATGCATAAAACAACTGGATGGAAACATGAATAGGCCTACTATTACATTATGTTTAGAATTTATGTAATTAAATGTTTATATTGTTCATTCTGTTGAAAAATGTTTTATAAAAATACGCTTTATAAAAATCAAGTTTGTACAATCAGGTTTTGAGACATTTGATGAAACTTAAATTTAAAAGGAAAATATGAAAATGTAATTGAAATGTTTTTTTTTTTGCAAAGATAAAGGACAAAATATGTTTGCAGTTACATATTAACAAGGTTATAGTCAGGTATACTTAATAAAAAAATAAGATTAAAGCAGTCTAGCTTATATCGTTGTGTTACTTTTGACCCACCTGTGTTTTACTTTGGTCCCAACCGACAGGGTCAAAAGTAACAATGTGCAACTTATTTTCAAAGTGAAATTATACTGAAGTCTTTCTATATTTCTACAAAATACATGGTATTGATATACCACACTTCCCAGTTACTGGCCACAGCAGAAATATATCCGTCTATAACAATATCTTTAAAAAAAAAAAAAGAATTCTGAAAAATGGTATTTTCGCCCCTGCTCTCCCCTATATGAAATCTTTGGTAATATTCCAAATAAGGAAATCATTAATGCAGCTAAATTAAGTTAAATTAGCGAAGGGAAATTAAATTAAATTAAGTTAAATTAGCGAAACATGAATGATTAGATCACCTCGCATCTATGGTGCTATCCATCTCTTTGTCCACTAGAGGGCCTCAATGTTCAGCTGTTGAAATGAAGCCTTGTGTTAAGTGCAGTAACAACTGAAAGAACACAGTGGTGGATGAAGTACACACATCAGTAAAGCTGCTTGGGTTAAGGTAAAGATACCCTGATGAAATACTGAAGGAAAATAAACGTTCTGCTTCTGAAAATGATTTAGATTTAAACTAGACCATTACAACTCAAAGTTTATGTGGTGATGTAAAGTTATATTGTAAATCTGTATGGTCAACAACTGAATCACAAATATTATCAAAGGGATAGTTCACACAAACACACACACACACACACAAAAATCTGTCATTTACTCACCCTCATGTCGTTCCAAACCTTTCTGAGTTGCTTTCTTACTGTATGTTGAACATAAAATAAGATATTTTGAAGATTGCTGGTAATCAAACAGTTGGTGGTTCCCATTGACTTCCATAGTAGAGAAAAAAATAATATGTCAAAGGCTACCACCAATTGAATATAATTTATTGGTCCATGACCAGTGAAATACACAGTGGGCAATCGATCAAAACAAACATCAGATGTAGTTTCTATTGATTAAAAAGTGATTAAACCTACTCCGATCAAAACTCGCTGAATTGAGTTGTTTTTGCTACTTATTCTGTAGTTTAAATCCAAATGGTTCTGATTCCGGCAAATTCGTGCTAATATTTTAATTAGACTTTTCTGTGCTAATAAGCCATTTTATAGCATAGGCCTATAATGAATATAAAATATAACACAGAACTGATTTACAATACAGAAACTCCTTTGTTTAATAAAATGACTTGAACACTAAATTCGCCAGTAGGTGGTGCCATTTAGCAAGTTTAATTATTTATTTTCTTTGATTCCATTGAAGTAACATCTGGAAACTCTTTAAAAACCATTACCATTTTCTGACACAATTCCATTTGGGTATTTTTAACCTGCAAACTCACGAATCACCTAAATAAATCAACCAAAATTAATTATCAATCTTACCAACCGCCTTTACGTGTTGAGGAACGTATACAATTTCATCCACAAGCTCTGTAGAACACACTTGAGGTAATCAATCAATCAAGACTCGACAGTTTATCACAGAAATTTAATGACGACCCAACACAGTGGTCAGTCGTGGTCATTTCTATTGACTGTACACAGATGCATGTCATTGAACAACTGTACTGTAGCACAAGTGTAACATTCTTGTTTTTTCGATTGTTAAAGTCAACCACATCCCTTATATTTACACCATGTTCCATAGATTTTATTTCTCTATATATCTTTTGTACAATGTACAATGTTTCAATCAGGTGAAATAATAATAGCAAACAAATTCCGTTAGACTCTGATCCAGCCAAAGCATGCAGGTTTTTGTCGAATAGACGTGTCAAAAGGTGTGCATTAGTGGAAAGTTAAAGCATGTTGAACAGCCTTAAAGCAGAAAAAGCTGAAGCCAAGAAACACAGAGGCAGAGCAAGTCTCTTTTTTTTTTATGCGAGGTGTACAGCTTTTACAAACACTTCATGACACTGGCCTCTGCTTTACATTTGGCTACATGGAGAAGCATCCATGCTAAGCACAAGTAATAGGTCAGACGGGAAAACTAACCTTGCATGGACATATTTGTGCCAAGTATTGCTTTTACAAATCCAGTTTTACGAACACAAATGGTGGGGTTTACTGAAGACATTGCAAATAAGCAAGTCCGATCTTTTAAAATTACACGAAGATGATTTATTATCCTTGTCAGTTTTTGTGTTAGCTTATCAAAGTAATGGCTTTTTGCAAATGCAAGGACACAGATACAGTTACATTATGACTTATTATCTCTGTTACACAAAATAGCAGACAGGGATTTCACAATAAATGTACTCCGTAAGAAAATAAAGTAACTATGCTAAGTTTCTTTAAAATAAATGTATCTTCACAGTTTTAAATTATTTGCATCATGATATTGTTATTTCCATAGTCAGCTACATATCAATAAACTATGTATTTCAATGGGTAAATTTAGTAATAATTCAACCTTTCATGTTACATGAGGATGTTCATAACCAAGTTAATCCATTGCCGTACATGAAATAGAAATCATACAACACACCTCTAATCAAAACCGGACTCTTGGACAGCGCTTTACCAGCATGTGTAAGATGCATACCAATATTATCCAATATTCATATCTCATGTGTGTTAATAAATGGAGTATTTGGTTGAAATTCTACTGTCATCATCTTTGGATGAAATGCCTTATATACTTCTAAAATCTGTTACTTTGGGTTCAGCCGGGCAAACAAAATCTTCTGCTGGTAACACCATGTGTCCAGTACAGTCTTGAACTTACCAACATTCTGAAGGGTTACAGACGAACACGGGAAGAAGCGGAACATGCACACTTAAAACAGCTTGTTTTGAGCTGGCTTCACATTTTTCACATTGAACGAAAGCAGTGCAGCAGGTGAAGACTGGGAATATGTACATTGGGTCACGAAGGTGGCGACCAGTGCAATGGGATCTCTCAGAACGCACGATTTCGACAGACTCGCAAGCAACGACAGTAGAGTCCTGCACAAAGGGCGGAAATCTGCATCCACAAAAAGGAAAATAAGTTGTTTCGTATTTTACAGAAGTTCCAGACGCGATCCATGCAGATTATTTGACAGATCGTTGGTTACGTGACCTCAAGGCAAGGATGAACTGCTCAGTTTGAAGTGTACTAAGCACAGTGCTAGATTAGAGGGGTTTTAAAACGTGTGGGTTGAAACAGATAGCTCAGAACTAATGCACAGGTGGACACAATTAACTTTTGACTGAGACGTAAAACTAAAAGCAACAAGTTAAGTCTACCATTGGTTGGATCATTTGTGTTGGATCAGTCTACAAATGACTGAAGGTAGCAAATCTCTATTCCTTAAAACCGCAAGCGTTAAACACAAGTGCTAGGATTTCAAAAGCTGGCATATTATTCTTCAGTGACACAAATACCAAAAGTTGTAGTTGGATGCGAGTATGAAGTATACAAAACACCTCCTTTGTAAAACTCTACACCTAGTGGATGTTATCGTCCAGCTCGAACACAAATAGCTGCATGGGGAAACTTGATGGCAGCATCACTTAACTCAACATGCATTGTTTGCTTAGCATTAAGTGTCACTTTGAGGGAATGTTACACAAATTTAAGGTTCAGAAGGCAGGCTAACAATATTACGTCAATTGGAGAGTTATATATACTTGTGTGTGTTACTAAAACTGTCCTCGGCAGTTAGCATGACAGTCGTTCCACCTTAAACTGAACCCGATCCATCTGAATGCATTGCCGAGGCAGTAATGACATCAGGAGCCACGGTTTCCCTGGGCACTAACATTGGTTGGGTGTCATAATGTTTTCATTGCAATATTTTCACCACGTAAACGTAGCCCTTGGAATGGTACGAGTTCAGCAGGCTGACGTTTCTGCAACATGGTGGAGGTGTGAGCCTGTGGAGTGAAATGCAGTCTCTCGGTCTTCCCTACAGTACATCCCGTCAGGAAGGTGCTGGTCATGACGGCGGTGATGTTTGAAATGTCTCCATCCGGTTGGCACACAATAATGGAGCTCTCGAAGAAAGCCAGCATGGAGCGGTTGGTGTGAGTTTGGGGAAAGCGTCAGACGATGGAGCCCTTGGAAGTGGAGAGATGGATGGAGCGGATCCGCAGGGCCAGGGTTCTCTCGAGGTCATGGAGGACGTCGTAGGACGGGCCTGGACCGGGGCTCTCCGCGGGAACCTCATACAGTAGCTGCTTGAAGTTCTCCAGCTCGATCAGAAGCACCATGTTCTTCAGGAAGTAGCCCTCAATGAAGGCTGCCAACTCCAGAGCCCCCAGGAACTGCGGATGTGTGAAACATAATGTGAGACTTAGCATTCCTCAAAGAGATCTGAGCACTATTGTTAATTTATGTTAATGATTAAAAAAAAATTTTTCGATTAAATTTTATTGAATCCTAAATTATGAAGTCCTGCAAAGGAAACCAGTATCCAGATGTACACAATAAAAAACATGCAGTTCTAGAACATAATGCACCTCATACAGAAAGGTTTAGTTTGCATCTAAGGGAAATGGTTACAAATATTGGTGCACACAAACTTATACACTTTTTTTTTTTGTAGTATATTTCTAAAGACTAAAGACCAGCCGAGAAAATTAAGCTGGTGACATTTGCACAGATTGTCAAGTAATTAATAATTCTTCTTGGTGTGCTGTATTAGTCTAATGAATGTTATTAACCTCATGAATATGCAAATATGAATGTTAATCCAGGGTTTTACAAATATACAGTGTGCAATGTCCAAACCTGACTACACAGATAAAATGACTAATCTAGGGAAATGTATAAACAAGGCAAAACATGGAGCAAGATAATAAAGGATTATGTTTGGCAACTGGCTAAACTGCAAAAATAATAAATGAATGATTAAATATCCAATTTACATAAGTCATTTTCCCTACTGAGTCTGTGATTTTATTATTTATTTATTTATTTTTTTGCATATTGTAATAAGAATTATACATATATATGTATAACATATATATTTAGATAAATATTAGATCATATATTATAGTTGCATATTATCAATAATATTCAAATGATATAGTATTACTATTAATGAAAAGAAAGTATACATAAACGTATAGTGCACAAAATAATATTATATTATTGTAAATTATTATTAAATAAAAAAATATTTTTTATTAAAAAGAATAAACTAATAGATAAATGTAGATATAAATAATAACAACATGAATATACAAACAATAATTATTTAATAAAAGAAAGAAATAAAAGAAGAAAAAGTATACTGCACAAAATAAATAAATGGAGATTTGTAAGTATGAATATTCTAATAGAACTGAATGTTCATAAATGAATGGTTCAGAGTACCTTGGCATGTTTGTAAATGTCCACGCAGGTGTCTGTTGTGATGTTCTTGGAGCAGATGATTTCACAGTGTCTTTGGAGAGCTTCAAGTTGGAAGAACTTGGCTGCAGACAGGAGCTTTGAAGCAGAGGAACCCAGAATGAGCCAAACTCATCGAGCTTTCAGGTTCATCACAAGCAAGAGCAATCACTTAATTCAATTGAAAATACATAAGCATTTATCACAATTTCTGCTGCAGTCTTACGTGTAAGAGAGACTCCACCTGTTTATATTCGCATATTTTTCTAAAGAGTTTTCCATGAGAAATCTTCCCCATGTTATCAGACCGTAACACATTCATTCGTCACATTAAACATCCTTTCAAGCCATCAGTCATTAAGTCATCATTAGTGTGTGGTTGGGAAAAAATGGTCATAAATGAGGAAAGAGAAGGGAATATTTAATACCTCCATAACTTCAGTGTTCCTGATGTGCAGTGACTCAGTGCCGCCACAGTAGAGGTACTGCATGACCAGCTGAAACACAACAAAACCTTCTCAGAAACATTATAAGACAGACGAGACGAGCTAAGCACTAGTCACAAATGCACAGGCACATTTTGTCATTAAGCTGAATTGTGCTGACAGAGGTAGGAATTAGGCTTGCGTAGTTTGACTGTAATACCGACATGAGTTTGAGTGGGATTTATGAGTCAGTAGATTCCAACCTGAAAAATGTTGTACTTGACATGACTGATCTCAATGCACGTGTTCTCAGCCGCTGGTCTGTTAGAGAGCAGAGACTTAAACCTGGAGGCCAGAAAGACATGAAGAGAAATATGAACATCCTTTAAAAGCTGTATTATTACTAAATCAAGTATTCAAAGAGCTCAGTAAAGATATATGTAAGATATGTAGGTCTACTGAAAGCCATGTAGTGGTGGAGGAATGAGTTCTAGAGTGGAACGAGTGGGAGGTCGATGAGCAGGCTGTGATGTCATGAATATGATAATGAACTCGTGAATATGAATGAGCTCATTCTGACATTACCCTCCTAGACCATCCAGACACTTTGCATGAATTCATATTCTTGTAGACCTTGCAGATTGAAAAGGTCTGCTCAGATATTTTTAGATGAAATTGCATTATTTAAATGTTATCTTGAGATGGAGTAGAGCCTATTTACAAGATATAAAAAAATATCAATTTAAATTGTATATATATATATATATATATATATATATGTGTGTGTGTGTGTGTGTGTGTGTGTGTGTGTGTGTGTGTGTGTGTGTGTGTGAGTATATGCTATCTCTATATATACAATTAAAATATTAACTGAAATTATTTTGAGATGGCAATTTAACATCTACATAGATAATGTATGATGATTTAAATTAATAGTTTACTAAAGACAGATATTCATATAGATACATTTAGATTTAAACTGAATTTATAATTTCTAATAATCTTGAGATGGCAAAATTGAAATATGCACATTTAATCCGGCTATACACACACACACACAAACACAAAAACTGAGTTTAATATCTGTCATACATATAATTTCTTATATAATCCGTCAATTTAAATGGCCTATCTCTTTTCATAAAAATAAAGTTCTCTCTTCTGAATTCCTTGAGATTTGTGAGAATTTCATTCCATTCAATTAATGAGCACACATGCTGCTGTTTGAAATAATATCAGGAGCTAAAACTACTGTGAACTATAGTTTAAAATAAAAAAGTGCCTCTAATGTGGGCTGGCTATTATGAAATCTGTGCTAAAAATGACTCCCAAGTTCAGGCGCCCCTGCTGTGTAATAAACTCCACAATATGAAGACATACCTTGGTGAGGCAGTAAAGAGCAACACTTTATGAGCATAAAAGGGCTTTCCTTCCACTAGAAACGTCACGTCAGACATCTCTTTATTATTGAGAAAGTGTGGATCTGTAGGAAGCAACAAATCAAATGATGAAGTCCCCACGTCGGAAATGCAATATTACACAACAGTGATTACACAAGCTTCTACATTATTCAGTACCACCATGTTTCGCGTTTGACAGACTGTCGTCGACACATTACGAGAAAGAGCATGAAATATTTCTGTTTTATAATTGCAATAGCTTAACCAAAATATAGATGGCACTAGTGTTCCTCCAAAACAGATATTTGAACAAAATTAAATATTTTTTAATTGTATTTTCGTGTCTCCTAAGAGAAACATCCTGAAAAGTGTCCTTGTGTGCTCTAAAACGGTAGTTTAAATGGATTTAACAAGTGCACTTCACCAATTAATTCAGATAAATGTGAATCCCTGTGCAGCACAAGCTGATTTGGCCTTTTACGTTGAACTGAACTGAACTCTATTTTTCATTATCAGAGCAAAAATAGACCAAATTACTGGCCATATTGTGTCTAAAAAGTAAGTTATGCTATTTAACTTCTTGCTCATAAAACTGTTGTGCACAAGCAGTTTTGTTGATATACTGAACTGAGGTTCTCGCTTGTTACTGATATTGTATGTAAAGGCAGGGCAGATCTAGAGTCACTTTTGAAGATGCACTCAACAAGGGGCTGCAACTGACATACCCACCCAAACGAGACGTTTGCTTCTTTTTGATCTCGGTGAGTTTGGGGATTGGGAAAGGCCCGTAGCACTGGGTAAAGATGACTGACAGCTGCTGGCTGATCACCTCGTTCTGCAGAGCACACAAACACACACACTGGAGTTAGACCTTGAATTCGGTTTTCTAAAAGGAAAATGCATACAAGCCTGCAGTAATACTAACATGGCACTTATGATGAGCTCTGTAATTAGAGGATTTATCATGTTTATTACTGAGAAAGCTGGAACTGGTGTGGCTGACGTTGATTGCCTGTTCGCTCGGAGTCAGGGACTGACACGCAGTGATAACAATAATGCAGAGACTTATGAGGGACATTAAACTCTGAAGTGCCAGTAATTGGTAATATGACAGCGAAACTATGCCATAATATCAGACAGACTAAAACACACACTGCTTAGCCAATAGCCTCGAACAGTAAATAAGATACAAATTGAAGGTTTTAAATGACATTTGTGTATAATTTACAAAAAAAATGATAATAATATCTGAAAACATTAGCTGGGTAGAAGAAATTATTTTAAAATATTTCTTTAATATTAATTGCGTACAAATGTAATTTAATTTAAGACATAGATTTTGTCAAAAAGTATAATGCTGTGGCATTTTTAAACATGTTTGAGTGTGACTATCTGTAAAAAATAAGATAAAATAAAATACAATTAGAAAAGCTGCCTTTGGTACATGAAATAAAGTACCAAAATTACTAAAAGTAAAACTGAAATAAAACAAAGCTAAATAGAAACATGTTTGGGTGAGACCATCTGTTGTATTAAATTAATTTAAATGAAATTAAATGAAATTTAAAAAATAAAATAAAATAAGTTTAAAATTACTCATTTTAAACTACAGTTAGAAAAGTTCCCTTCACTACATAAAATTAAGTATCAAAATTACTGAAATAAAATAAAACTAAATAGAAATATATAAAAGATAATAATAAAAACACAAAAACATAACTAAAATGGAACTGAAAATATAAAAATAAAAGCTAATGCAAAACATTATTAAATACTATAACCGTATATAAATAGTACTAAAATAAACTAATGTCAGAAACGGGGGTGTGTAGTTCACACTTGAACAGAAACAAACAGGAGCCTGCACAGGTGGCTAAATATCGATAAATGTCTCCTGATATGATCAGGAAGTAAAATAAAAGTCAGACTGTAATAAAGCCCAGAGAATGGACCTTGCTGGCTCGAAGGATCTGGAACATGAGCGGCAGTCCGTGTGTGAGGAGCTCCTCCGTGTACTCGTCTTCTTTAATGCAGCTGAAGTCCTTCAGCAGGCCTTGGATCAGCGGCCGCCGCTGCTGCACGAAGCACGTTCGCAGGGACTCCAGCCACGTGTGCAGGGTCCAGGGTACACCTGCATATGAAACCAATCTATCAGTTAATGTATGTAATGTACCATCAGCATACACCAAATATAAAGCCTGCCCCATCCATCAATCTGTCAATCTTCTGTAAGGAGAACATGTGTTCCATATTGCAGCTACATTAGATGTCTAGGGTCGGTATGAGTTTTTCATGCTTTTAAAAGAACACAGTATAAAAAAATCAGTAGCAGTAATATTGTGGAAAAACAACTGCAATTAAAAAAAACTGTTTTCTATTTTAAAATGTCATTTATTCCTGTGATGACAAAAATTAATCATTACTCCAATCTCCAGTGTCACATGATTCTTCAGAAATCATTCTAATATAATGATTTACTGCTTATTTCTTATTGATATCAATCTTGAAAACAGTTGTGCTGCTTAATATTTTCATGAAAATGCTAAAATATTAAGAAAATAAATATATTTTAAAAAAAAATCATGATTCTCTGCTTAGTAAAAAGTTCAAAAATCAGCATTTATTGAAACTAGAAACATTCTGTAACATTATAAATGTCTTTACTGTAACTTTTAAATAATTGAATGCATACAACAACAAAAAAATACTTACTGACCCCAACTTTTGAATGTTAGTGTAAATAGTTTAAGTAGATAAATATGGTGCATAGGGATTTCTTCACAGAAAACAAAGCAAAATAAATGATAGATACACGTCATGCTAGCTACTAAGGCCTCAAACATCTTTCAAAGAGTGTCTTTCAAAGATTTGATGCCACTAACCTGGTATACTTTGGCAAGTGATTAGTTCAGCCTCAAAAATAGGTGCCATCATGAGTATTAATCACAATGGACTAATAAAGAACGGGCTTTGTGCGCTTCAGCAGGACTGAAAATTTTAGCTACTGCTTGTCATTTTTATGTGCAGTATGCATCAGATGGCGTCTGAGGCTGAGACTAATGGCTGCATGACAGAAGTGAGCCAGGCGGTTGATGTCTGTGGTAGTCGTGCAGTGTTTTTACTAACCCAGGCTGCGGATGTCTATGGTAATGTCCACATGGCCGTGCTCGGCACTGTGGTACATGGCCTCGCGAAGGGCCCTTAGTTTGGCCTTGCCTGTCCGGAGGGTGGCTTCATTCTGTGGCACTCTCCTCTCTACGGTCTCGGAGCCCTCGGCTAGGATCTCCTCCAGAGACAGCACGTCCCCCTTGTCCTTTTCCACCTGGGACAGAAGCTTCCGGAACACGTTCCTGCAGGAGCAAGTGCATGTAACAAACTCACTCAGGTATTCATACTCATTAAGAGAATAGTTCAATCAAAACGATATCAAGTGTTTCCCAAACCAGCTGTTACGTTTACCATGGAACACAAAATGAGAAGTCTATGGACCACTTTCATGATACTGTATACGTTTGTACTTTTTTAAAGATTTGTTTTTAAATAAGCACCACCTTTCGAATGTTTGGAATTAGTCAAATTAAATGATTTTTTTTTTCAGCAAGAATGCATTAAAATGGCAAAGTGACAGTACAACCATTTAAAATGTAAAAAAAAGATTTATATTTCAAATAAATGCTGTCTTTTGAACATTCTATTCAAATTGTTGAATAGAATGTTCAACAATTTAAAAAAAAAAATTGTTTTCCAAAAAAATTAAAAAATTCTAGCATATTAATATTTTTAAAATTACAAATATTAAAACAGTTTTCAACATAATAACAAATGTTCCTTGAGCACCAAAAGTTTTAGCATATTAAAATTATTAATAAAAATAAGTAAATAAATAAAATATAATAAAATAAAATAAGTGTGGAAAGAAGTGTTATTTAATGCCAATAAAAAAAATTATAATAATAAAACTAAATTTATAAAATAAATGAAGTATGAAAAAGTCTGTTATTTGTCAATCCAGTGTTTATACACAGAAAAATGTAAAAAGTGTGGAAATCTCCACTATCTCTTAAGAAGAGCTTGACTGAAGGCTGTTATTTTTTTAAGTGTCTTAATCTGACTGTTTCAACAAAGCCATTAGCCATGAGGATGACTTGCTTGCATCACTTATATAATCAGTGGAATTGATGAGAAAAGAGAGTTCTATGAAACATCTATGAAATACTTTGAGCGCTTCTTTGTTTATGACTTCCATTTATCAATGCGTTCCAACACGCTTTGCCGCATTTTCTCAGGATTGTTTGTCTTTGTAAACTCATACACCTTCCTAAAAGTAGCAGCGAACTGATCTAATATGCATAAACAACCAATCACTCCGGCATGCACCACTGCAAACATCTCTAAGACTTGAAAGCCAAAGACATCCCGTTTCTGGCTCAGACCTTGCTACGCATCCTATTCTGACGCCCTTTATAACGGATCGCCTTAATTCCGCAGAGGTGGGTGAGTTGGCCGTCAAACACGCTGGATTCTCATTCAGATGTATGCAGTGTGAATTTCAATGAGCTTCCATTATGCAGCTCTGGCCATAGGTGAGAGTGAATGAATGAGCACGCAGTCATCCATACTGTTCAACTGCAGTGCAGAGTGATGGGCTTGGAGTTATGGTAGTAAATTACACACGGTTTTGCGGCCAAATACACCAGCTCAGCTTTTATGCATGCCAATAATAACACATCAGGGGTTACAATCTGATATATTGACTTTCAGCAGTCAGAATGATGCAGAATGACATGGAAATAATGATATGTGGTGACAAATGGGTCAATGAGCTAATGAAAGCTGGGTTCCCTGTTGTGCTGGTGGTGAATGTGCTGTCAGTTTATTCACTTCATATACTGTCGAGTCATTGGGTGTATGTTACCTGTGTCCATGTGATGCTGCAAGGCTGTATGAGTTCATTTCACCCAGCGGGCCAGAGGAAATGCCATTACGGTAAGTTGTGCCAATCAAAGGGTCTGCTCCTCTTTCCAAAAGCAGACTGACCAGCTCAAAGTTGCCTGTTAAAATGCAAGACAATATATCTTAATTTCATTTGGTTGATGGTTTCATTCAAAGCAATGTAGTTAGAAACATTGCTGGCTACAACTAGTGGCATATGTAAGTAAAAAAAATAAAAAGAAAAGAATGAAAAAGGAAACGTAAAAGCAATGTAAAAATTAAAACTAAATAGAAAAATATAAAAAATTAAAAATTGGTATTAAACAGCTCATATAGCATATAAACCAGAGAATCAAACCCATGATGTTGATGTTGCTTGTTTTACCAGGAAAAAGTATTTATCAGTCAGAACGTCCCCAGATTGATTTGCTAATGTAAATTAGCAGTCTGTCCCGTACACATTCACATCAAGTAATGAGTGAAAAGTGTTTCTACATTAGAAGGAAAACCCGAATGCTGACAGTGGGGGTAATTGACCCAGCATACAGCAAATGGGGCGTAATCAATGAGGCCTGATGAGTTTTGGATCCGATGAGGCTCAAACAATCCCATCCACAGCCATTTCTTTTGGGTCACAGGGGAACAAAGTCATATGGTTAAACCTGTTTCTAGACATTTTGGGCTTGTGCTCCTTCATTCTCCTCCTCTGCAGGAGATGATACAATTTGTGTGCACCCCATCCGTTTTTATCACCATGAAGGTGTCCATTACCAGCTAACTGAAACCCAAATTACCCAAGTCTTCAAGAGTTTGTTGGCTAAGTGGGGCAGACAGGTAATTTTCGGCATTATGCTGGAATACTGTACACCCAGCAAATGCAAATGAATATCACTCAGGTCAATTCATATTCATAGGACTGCCACAGCCGGGATTATGAAATCTCATTTGGAACTAGTTTCCATACATCATTCCACCATGTGAACTTGTCACATTCACACTGTGGATGTTAAAAAAAAGAAAAGAAAAATAAAGCTGCTGTCGCTAAGGCTCATTAGCAAGTTTGCAAAGGGCCCTTGAGAGCGACGGAGCCCCATCATTCTCTGAATAATACTATTACAGTTCTGGAACCAGACTGGGGCACAAAAGTATAATGTCTTCAGTTTGTCAGGTACAGTCTGCAAGGACCATTTTACAGAAATTAGAGGCACAAAAGGAACAGAATGTAACCATTTAAAAATGGGGCCTGGATGTATCGTACAAAATCATCTAAAGCAAGTTAATCTAATGCACAAAAAATGTATTCGTTCACGATGTCGTCAAAGATTTGACTCACATGAAGTCTTTATAATGTTAATGGAAATGTCACTATAGGGCTGTACTCTCAAAAGTGCCTAATCTAACCCCTAAATAGTGCATATGTTGACCTTAAAGTACTTGGAAAATATTTTGAAAAGAGTTGTTTTGGACTGTGTTCACTTTCTCTGTATACACTAAAACAGTTGTATTTACTATTTAAGGTCCTAAAATGCACCCTTTAGTGGTGGATAAGGTACAAAGATGTACCTTAGAGGGTACTACAGCAAGTAAAGGTACAGTTTTTGCATTTCTTTACGCTGGAAGTCACAAAGATAATTTACAGTGGCTGTATAAAGTATTTGGACACTTAAGCCACAGCACAATGTCACTGCATTAGATATCAAACCATTAATATAAAGTGTCACATATATATATATATATATATATATATATATATATATATATATATATATATATATATATATATATATATATATATATATATATATATATATATATATATATATATATATATATATATATATATATATATATATATATATATATACTAGGGCTGTCAAATGATTACAATTTTTAATCAAATTAATCAGAATTTTCAGTAGATTAATCAGGATTAATCACTATTAGCAATTACACCTGAATCCTAATCATTTTTTTTCTGAAATGTATACCAAAAGATAAATAACAGGACACAGATACATAATTTTCATTTATTGATTCATCAATATGTGTTTCTTTTTTTCTGAATTTCAAAAGTTTAACATTTACTTAATCAAATTTACCTGAGCCCTATATCAAACCATGCCATTTAACTAAAGATAGTGTAAGGGTTTTAGGTGAACCTGTGGTTAAATATAGCCACATATCTATGACATTATGCATAGAGAAACTCGAAAGAATGAACTCAGAAACACAAACATGCGCCTTCTGCACTCTGGGCACTCTTGTTTTTGGGAGGCGTTCATTTGCTCTGCCACAATACTTTAGGATCGATATTTTCACGTTCTGAAGGCTTCAAGTGCCAGTAAAACCAAGTAAAAATGCATATACTTTTCCAAACAGCTGTAATTTTCGCTGCATTGCATGTATGCGTTCTGCGCATGCACAGTGTGAAACACAGGACGCTATAACAGGAAGAAGCTCCAGCGTATCAACTACCAAAGTCGTCTCTGTTTATCGAGCTTGGCATGAATGTATTTGAGAGTAACTGGGGTAAAACCTTAAGCTTCTTCGGTGTTTTCGTCGCGGCGCTCGCCGCTGTTTGTTACTATCTTGAGAATTCAGAGATCGACGAGACTTTCCTGACCTGAATAATTTGTCACACTGCGCATGCGTGAAATGCGTAAAAAAATTTGACGTAATTAACGACAAACAACTAATTAACGTCGTTAACGCGCTATTTTTGACAGCCCTAATATATACACATACATATATATACATATACATACATACATATATACATACATATATATGTATGTATGTATGTATATATGACTTGTAAGTTTCCTGGAACACAAATCGAGTACAATTTACCTTGATCTTCAAATTCCCCCCCAGCTCTTAATGCATCTTGTTTCCTTCTGGAGCATCAGTGAATGTTGGAATCGTTTTAAATAGTTGTGTTTGAGTGTCTCTATTGTCCTCAGTGTGAAAAGATGTACAGTATCTCAAAATCATACAGTCACTGCTGGAAAAGGTTCAAAAATGCAAGGATGATGGAAAACTGAATAATGTGCAGGACCTTAAAAAAATTTCTGAAGAACAGCTCTCAGTTTAAATGTTCAGAACAAACAAGGGACTCATGCACAGGGGCGGACTTTACCATTAGGCAAAGGTCGGCAATTGCCTTGGGCCCCGAGCTACCTAGGGGCCCCCAAAATGCCCCATTAACTTGCTTAAAGATTTTTATTTTTTTTTACTTCGTGCAAAATATATATTTCTAAAACTCCATTTGAAAAATGGCATCAAATCATTAGTGTCGCAGACAGGAGGGCCCCCCCCACCTCACTACATTGGACTATTCCATTATTTCACTTACTGCGCATCTGCGAAAGTGACAAGGCTGTAATGCGCCAAAAAACTGACGAAGAAGAAGTGATTGACAGTGATAGACATTGTGTACAGAGAGAGAGTGTTGACAGTAAAAATGAAGCGAAGCTACCCAAGCGGTGCTGAAAAAAGGAAGAAACAGGAGGAAAGCAAAAAGTTTTTAGGAAAATTGATGAGTAATGAGTACTAGCAGTCACTAGCCGCATTTCCACTGTCGGCCCAGTGCGAGCCAGGGCTTAAAAGAGGCCGTTTGTTTGCATGCTTTGTTATATATTCAAATTCAAAATCATCGATGTTTTAATTATAGAATTGATTTAATTTATCAGGACTCAAAATTAATCACACATAAATACACTTATTTCTATTTTATTTATTTATTTTTAACGCTTATGAAAATAGCCTGCTTATTCAGTCGAGTCTGTTTCTGTTTATTAGCCACAGTATAGCCGTCACATTTAGAATGAATGATAATATCTCTATTGTTATAAAAGCTCCCGAACAAAAAACATTATTAGGCTATATTCTTTTATGATAGGCAACGTGAGATAAACTCTCGAGACGAGGCTTGTGAAAGATAATATAAGTTACTTAATACACTATTGTGATAGAGAATAAGAAGCTGACGTCTGATTTCTTCAAGCGGTCTTATTTTACCATGTTTACTATGGTAACATGTTTAGCGTACATAGTCTTTTACATCGCTTATAAATATTTCTGCCTTGTTTAGTGATTATAATCCACATTGGACCAAGTTATTTCAAACACTTGCTGCTAACTAAGGGTGAGTTTTGAGCTCAACTTATTTTAAAACGTCTTTAATGCTGGTGTTAAAGCTGTTATCTCTCTGAAATGACCCGCGCTGACGCTCTCTAGACACGGAGAAACTCCGCCTTTGTTCATAACCCCTCCTCTAGCCCCAGCTGGCCCGCTTTGGCCCAAGGTTTTCGTCGGGCCAAAAAACCCTGGCCGTTGGCCCCGAGGAAGCCCCGGCGAGGCACGATCAAGGCAAGCCCCGGAAGTGACAGTGGAAACGCGACTGGCCCTGGCACGCACTAGCACGCCGGTCTTAGCTCGATAGTGGAAACACGGCTATTCTGACCAATTTGTTACACTTGAACTTGAAGATGACCAAGCACTCTGGCCAAAACATCTCACTGACAAAGAACGCTGCTTAATAGTGCAGAGAGGCCCTGTTCAGAGCAAGGATAGAATTTATCCTTTTTATTTTTCTTCTTTTTTTCTTACAGATACAACTCCAGATGTCTATACATCATTGCTGTGTGAAGACTGCTGAAGAGAAGTAACAAGTAGGGCTTTTTTTTTAAAATAAGGATTGACAAAAGGAGGGAAACAAGAGATGTAGAGGGCCCCATGTCTGTGTTTTCCTTGGGCCCCAAAATGTCTAAATCCGCCCCTGCTCATGCACAACCATCACAAAACAGAAAGACAGTCGTGGATCATCCAGGTAACCACACCAAGGGTTCCCAAACTTGGGGTTATTTGAATAATTCAGCATTTTTTTCTTGTGGACTAAATGTAAACATCTTTTATGTACAATATCTTACTCAGGACAGTACTAAATAAAAAACATGCATTTAGTATGATCTCTCTTATTTTTTCACAGATTCTGCAAGGGGTGCTCAAACTTTCGAGCCCCACTGTAAATGAAACATTTGTATTGTAGTCCACCTTAATCATATCAATAAAAAAAAAGTGTAAAGTACTGTTAGTGTAAAAATTAAGATAAAGAATTAAGACTTGAATCAAGAACTTGATGGGAACTGACTTTAAACAGTACATCCAATAAAATAACTCTGACTTATAACGGTCTTATTATTTAACTCTATGTTTGCATATACCACTTGATTTGACATTATGATATTTAATCAATTAAATGAGCAAATTTTCATTGTGTTTTCTGTGTCCGAACACATTTTGGGGTCCCTGTACTGTGTCGATGAGATGTTTCGTGGTACCTGCTGCAGACGCCAGCTGTAGAGGTGTCTCTGTGTAGTTCTCTGTGCCATCTTGTATCGCTCCCTCCACGCTTGCTCGGGCATCCAGCAGAAGCTGCTCAATAATGCGAGATTTACAATCATTATAAACACATTTCAGAGGATTTAACTTTAATATCACCAAGACATCTTGAAATATAAATGCTGTAATTGCATTAAATTAGCCTGCTCTTTTCATCATCTAGGCCACCTCCCACTAGCAAACATTTGTATGGTAATCTGGTCAGAATTTCTTTCACTCTTGATGCTTTAAGTGCACGGTTTTGGTCTGTTTGTCTGGTTCAAAAAAGAAAATTCTTTCCTACAGAAAGAAGGATCTCCTACTGTGGTGGATGTGTGCTTCTGGGAAATTAAGCATCCCAAGAAATATCACCTTGCCTTTCCATTTTCTTGGAGAAGCTAAATAAGTGGGCCTTAGTAGGTCAACGCATTCAACACTTCTAAGATTTATAGTCAAAGGAAGACTTTATTCCACTTATGGGGTAAGAATAGAGAGCACAGTCAATAAACTGGCCTCATTCTTCCTATTCCTATACCAATCTACGTCCTTCCAAGTTCATTTGAACCAGGGCAGCACCATTCGGCCCAAAACTAACATTAAACTGTCTCTTTGTTCTATTATTATTATGATGGTGTCATCATAATAATAACTGAGGAAAGTGCAGAGGTGGAAGGCATCAAATCATTGACAGCGGCACTACCTGCACGACAGGGACGTGTCCGTGTAACACGGCGAATGTGAGTGGAGTCCCCTGCCTGGTTTCAGGATAAACTGAGGGGTGCTTGTGTAGTGAGCTGGGCACCTGGGAATCATATAGGTCAAGTTCAGGGAGAGAAAAATTCAGCCATCATATACCAGCACACTGAGCTCCAATTGAGGAATCGCAGGAGTACGAGCAAGAAAAAAAGGGGAAGGAATGAGTGAATGAGTGAGCGGAAAGTTGGATAGATCTCCCGCCGTCTGGTTGTTTTGTTAATTCAAGCAAAGAGAAGAAGAAAGAGCCACTGCTTGTTTTGTTCTCCAAACCCATTCTTTCCATCCAGCCCACGTTAATCTAGAGTTTACTGGAGTTCGCTCTCTTCTGGTTTATCTCCTTTGGACAACTCCTACACGCCTTCATCGCTTTACTCAAAATCCTGACCACCGTTTTAGGATGTCGTTCATGGTTTTCACAGTGATAACGCGAAGACTGCAGGAAGAATCATTTGCAGCGAGTTCAAACGCTAGAGGTGTAAGTGAGAAGTGACTCATGTGCAAAGCACCAAAAAAGAAGGCTTGTCTGTGTCTGGCTTTAACGCTTACAGCTGTTCTGCATGCAAAACTCAGCTCTCCTGTAATCAGTGGTAAATTATGCAGGCATCTGTTCATGTCTAGGCAAACATGACCTTTTGGCACCCATTTAGTCAGGTTAAACAATTGTTTTCACAAGGAAACTGTATATCTGCCCACTTGTTGATGCTCTTCTTGTGCTTAAGGCAATTTGTAAAACAAGGTAATATCACTGCATATCCATTTGGTGCTTTGCCTAAGTCAACGACTCCGTATAAAAATGCCCTCTAAGGGTCAAACGGGAAATACGACAAAAGATTAAAGAGCACAAGATCACATCATGACATATACAGGAGTGAATTTCACTAAAACGGTCAAGAACATAAGGTATTAATATGGAATAATTAACCCTAGTAAAAAGGCTATATAATTAAAATACATTTATTTCATACATAGTTCAAATCTATTAACATATTTACTGACATATCAATTGAGACTATAACTTTATTTAGAATACTACTTGTGCACAATGCACATTTCTTAATATTAGGCCTAAAATGTGTTTTCATATCACTACTGATAAGGACTTCATGATCTTCGAATAATATTGGTCTTCAAATGCAAGATATTTAAAGTGCACCTAAAGTTTACTTGCAATAGTTCTTTTAGCACAATCAAATATACTTCAGTATGTTTTTAGTTGGACTTCCGCACAAAGTGCATGAAGTACAATATTAATTGTTCCAATTAAGCAGACTTTAAGTATACCAGTTTAGTATACTAAAAGTACAACTGCAGGGTATTTTTATTATTAAGTATATAAATATGTAAATGTATTTGTAGTATACTTAGTACAAAGTAAATGTAGTTCAAACACATTTTAGTATTTTATTTTTCTCTAGGGAAAGTACACAGTATTTATTCATTGCAGTGGTATGTTTTATGCTGCCTTTAATATATGCTGATTTTAATCATTTTCTCAATTACTATAATACAGTTAAAAATAAACTAAATTACAGTAATTAGAATCATCGCAAATAGTGAGAATTCTCATCCAGGCATGTTATGGCAATCAGAAAACATAATTAATTGTCATGAAAAAAGGCAAAAAAAAAAAATTTATAAAAAAAGAATAATTTAATGATAGTAAAAGACTTCATTATCTGTACGCAATATATTATTTAGTATGGTAAAATAAGACTTGGAAACATTCTTGATCAATTTTGGGAGATTCACCCCTAAGGCAAATACATGAAACATGTTACTTTAAATATAAATAAATGATTTTCCCACTAGCATGACTGAGTAAATGTTATTTTAGCCAGCTGAATCCATTTGTTATCATGTTTCATGTTTTCAACCACAGTGCTTCACAATCAGTGTATCTACTTTAGGCAATCAGTGCATCTTCCCACATTTTAGATAAATAGTCTTTAAAATACGCAATTAGTAAAAATGCATTCATTGCTGTGTAAATCAATCATTAAATATTCATGAGATCCATGAGAACCTAAGTAGACACACCGGCATACACGTACAACCACTATTTTATCCTACACAAGCTCATGCAAACAGCATCGGGAAGATGACAGGAAGATTAGTTAGTTATTTTCATAGAGACAGGTTAGTTAAATTAATAGAGACAGAGCAACAACATGCTACAAGACAGAAACTTCCACCATTAAATCCTGACCTCACTGTTGATGTCTGCTCCAGCGTCCAGCAGCATTTGCACCATGGCCTCGTCCCCACGGACGCACGCATACATGAGAGGGGTCATGCCCTAAAAAGCAACCAAAAACACTTATCACCTACAGTACATTTGCCATAGTATGAGCCCTGTTACTGCAGCTCTAGTTAAGGGCTATAGAGAAAAAACTCTGAAAATAACAGTTTCTTAAAACCCTAAAGTGATGGACTGAGTGGAACACTAATCTTTATGGATGGTGCTCAATTAATGCACTTTAAACAGAAAGCTATTTACTCTATAGGCCATCAAATCTACTTTAGTGAAACAAACATAAGCATCAGTGCATGAAAGCACAAAGTCAGCATTTAGCCGAGAGCGTTTAACATCTTTGGACAGCATAAACCAATAGTACCTTTTCAGAGTTATTTTTTGATTATAGTTTAATAAAGTAATAAGGCTCGTGTTCCTCTACGTCACTGTGCTTTAACCACAGGGAAAGGGGTTTATGCATTCTGCTTCATGTTGTGCCTATAAACTCTCTATAGACACTTTCCTCTATGACTAACTCAAGAGCGTGCAGTTCTGCAAACAGATTTCACCATGAAGAAGCAGATTCATTTGTCAGTTGAGACGTATTTTCCCTCAAGGCTCTTCTTGAAATAATGAGTACCATATTTGCCAGCGTGATTTCCGAGCAACTCTTTCAGAGTAAGACGCAGTTACTCTCAATGATTCCCAGCTGGACTCCAACAATTGACTTTGTCATCACATTCTCTGCGTTTGTCTGGTTTTGCCTGTATGTTAGTTTAATCCACTTTGTCATCGTCGGCACTTCGCCGTCATTTTTTGCATAAACTGTCTGCTGTATTCAAGACAGACTGTGACAATAACACGACCCCATCGCCGGATGCGGATGACACTATTTGATTCATAATACGGAGTGTCACGACTGCTATCACGTTAGATGCTTCCTACACAGATCGGCTCAGATTTAAAGCGATTTTCCTTATTTAAAGGTCATGCAACCCTTTATTTATTTTCTTAGCTTGTCCATGTGGGTCATTTTTCATCACACATATAATATTATAAGAAAGCCACTAGGGCATTTTTCTTCTTCAAATGAAATGCTGCAGAAATGTCATTGATGCTCAAGCATTTAATGGTTTGAGGCAGATACCATACAGAAGAAGGAGCAAACATATAAAAAGTCACAGTTTACATTGGCATTTACATCAGGGAGTAATCACAGTGCAAGTGCTGACTAATACTAATCAATGTGTAATTATTTCATGACAATTATTTTGTGGAGCTGCTCATAATTACACTCTGCAATTATGTTGTTGGTGTTGTAATTAATTATATTCAATTCAAAATGACTAACATGGCTACCATATTACAAAAGGTGGTGTACAAACAGAACAAAAAAAAAAACCACAACAACAAAAAAAAACTGTAGGATCTTTCATCAAAATGCCAGTTTGAAGGACAGCTAATTTTACAGTTAGAGATGTAGTGTTCCTAATCTAAAAACAAATCTACACAGTAAGGTAAAAATCTAGTGAAGAGAGGCCTGAATGTCACACAAATGTGGGATTATTTGAGGGTGTGTGCATGTGTGTGTAAATATATCAGTGCCCACCTGTTCACTCATACTGTTAATGCCATCTGGCCCGAGCAGGTTGACTGCTTGCTTGACCAGGTCAGTTCGTCCGCAGTTGAGCATCCGGAACCCCAGGTCCTGCAGGAATTTTGCTTCTGTGGATGCAGCATCCAGTTTCCGTGTGGCACAGAAGCAGTCGTCTGCTCTGTTAAAAAATAAAAGATAATATATTATAATATATAATAGAATATATAATATAAGCGCCATCTGAAATGTTCTTTTAAAATTAACATTTTTTTCAGGCTCATTTTAGATTCAAATTTCAGACAGCACTATTTTATTTGCACGTGTGTGTGTGTGTACACCTACATATAATTTATAATGTCATTTATATAAATTTGTAATTGACAGTACATTACATTCACATAGAACATCACATCATATAAATATCATATAAATATTTTAAAATATAAATACAAATTCTTTATATTACATGTTACATATGAATTATATACACATGAAAATTTATAAAATATTATAAATAAATAATACAACATAATCTTATTATAAAATAATATTAAATAAAAATAAATATAAAAAGAATAATAATTAGTATAGCCAGCTTTTACTTCTAAAGAAACCTTGACATGACATGTTGTTTGTTTGCCTTCACATCCTGCATCTGTGAAGGTAAAAGCATGAAAACAACTCCAGAAAATAACTATGAGCATGTAAAAAGCCATTAACACAGCACTTCAGAACCTATCACTAGGAAACTAAAGCCACATAGTACGTTAAAGACACTTAATTCATAAGGGATGCAGTATGAGTACATGTGTTTGTACCGTCCTTCAGCGAATGACTAACTGTTAATTAAGGCATTCTACGTGCATAGTGAGCATGCCGACTGTGTGTTTGTGCATATATGGAAGAGAGCTTGCATCCCAAACATACTTGAGCTGCCGCGGCTCACAGTCCACCCCAGGTAACAGCAGTCGGGCTGCCTGTCGTACATCGTCGCTGTCCACAGAGAAGCTTCGGCGGTGCTCTGTGTGCGCCAAGGCCACCCGGATCCACTCCATCAGTGGTGGCAACACCAGAAACGGCCTGCAGAGACAGGAGAGAGAAATATTTACCCCATCATTGACATTAAGTTATTGTTTTCATAATAGATTTTTGCCCACAAACTTCATTTCTAGCATTTAAGCACTAAGCCTTCAAATCAAAGGTTTTTAAGATCATAGGAAACTAATTCAGTCCAATGTATTCAATGTATTGTCTGTTAGCATGTCTGTTTTTTCTAACCACCATTGCGATTTCCAATGTTTGAATGGACACATCTGTTTGCGTGCAGCTTTAGGATGCTTTAGAGAAGTAATCACAAGCTCTCTGGTGGGATTACAGTTGCTACTAATTACCAGCGCTAAGATGCATCTAATTAGAGCGGCAGAACATTAAAGACCTGTTGCCATCCTGACAAGTTTTCAGTCAGAAAAATAAAGTTGGAGACTCCAGCTGCTCATTACCGAGAAAACGCTCTCATTACAGATAAACAGATGAATCTGAATGCGAAAATATCGTTAAACAGCTGCAAAAGTACTTCTATTTCAATGTGCAAACCACCAGTTTTACATATATAAGTTTCACAATTATTCTTTACAGGGCAGAGGTCGAGGAATATGAGGACGTTGACTCAACTGCAGTGAGTCACGATGACTATGACCATGAAAGTCTTTGTTTGTTGAATAGTTTGCTTCAAGCATTTCCGATCAGCATATCCAGCATTATTGCACTGAAGTTTAACCGAGTTTAGAGTCTTTGCAGGGTTGTTGTGGATCAACGTGCTAATAATGCCAACAGCTAAATATGGCAATATGAGAAACATACACAGTTGTGTGAAATGCCCTCAGTATATGACTTTCAAGTTTGAAAACAAACCAACAATGACTTCACAGCTTTGTCCGCCTACACTTGTTTTTGTGTCAAAACTTGTTGCACATACTGTACCCCTCTGTGTGAAAAAGCATGCAGTGTGTGGGACAAAGCATGTATTGGTAATTTCCAAAAAAAAAAAAAAAAAAAACACTTTTGAGTTGTTAGTGCACACACTTGTATGTAAATAAAAATGAGCAGGCATTTGACCCTAGAAATATGCCTTTACAAAGTCTGTTGAAGGGAATAAAGCCGTCAAGCTTCATCTTGAGCCCTCCATCTCCATCTAATTGTGCTTCCTGTGATCTGCGTCTAACAGCTAGTTTTGCACAATCCACATTCTTCCTCCCCGGACACCTACCCGCCGCAAGAAGGCCTGCCAGGAATCTGAGCTCCGCCAAAACAAACCGCAAACCCTGCTCTGTTTCTCTTCTGCCTGAATAATGTGCTTCTCTGCTCCCCTCCCTTCGAAGAAATGTTTGGAGGAAAAGGACGTGGTTCTCATTCCAGTCTGGAGTTTGAAAGTGAAGCCACATCTGGCCTGAAAATGGAGACGGTTTTTTGTTGCACTGTAGATTTCGACTTAGTACTGACCAGAGGAAGGGAGTTGCCCTATCAAGGGTCTCCTGAAGAATGTTAAAGTCTTCATAAACATTTTGCTGAGATAAATTCCATTGATCTAAGGAAATAATTAGCCTGTCATGCTACTCTGAACTAAGGAGAAATACAATAAAAAGATCACCTCAATCATCTCAGCAGATGTCCCACATTACAAAAACAAACCAGACCAGAAAGAAAAAACCCAATGAATGATAATATTTGTGAATATACCTTTATAGTTATTATATTATACAAACACACTATTTAATAGTAGTTTTATGATATGTACATGATAGAAAATGTATTATATCTAATATATTTTATTAAATATTATGTTACTTTATTAGAATTAAAGATATTATTTGTCAAGAAGTTACTAAAAGATAATTCATTCATACATACAAAAAAAATCATAATATTCATAATGGTTTTACATATTTTTATTATTATATAACAATAACATTTAATATTGCATATTATTATAACAAATTCTAATTGTAGTTACATTTTACATTTATTAATTGTAAACATTTTTTTATTATTTTCACATTTATCCATTAGTTTCTAATAATACAGTTACAATACAGTCAAAAAGCTATTTATATTTATTAAATATTCATAAAGTTCAAATCAATATTAATTTAGTTATTTAGTATCATATATATATATATATATATATATATATATATATATATATATATATATATATATATATATATATATATATATATAAATGATACTAAAGAACTAAAATAATAAACTAAATATTAATCTTAAAATTTTTTTAAATGTAAATTATTGATAATCTAAAAATTTAATATTTCTACCACCCAAACTCTTGGTTTGAATGATTCCTGCTTTATAATAATAATAATAATAATAATAATAATAAACTGTCTTTAAGATCTAGGAAAATAGTTTTTAGGAAATTTCATGTTAGAAACTATGCAGTACAGTGTGTGGACCAAAACAGGCTAAAAATGACACAAGTGTTGATAAGTGTTCACGTGCCCCTGGCGTATTTTCCCTCTACAGCAGGAAAGTTAAAGGGTTGATGAAATGTCACTGAGCACATCAACAAAAGTCCACTCGACTGAATTCTGAAATCTGAAGCCACCACCCTGAACCTCTCCAGATGCTCCTTCACTCTGATCTCTTGTTTTCTTTCTCCATCTCTATTCATTACCCCTCATTTTTATTCCTCTCCTCACCTACCATCTATTTTTTTCTGTCATTCTCTTTCACTCTCTTTCTTTCTCTACTCTCTCATTCTTGTGTGAGAGGCCACGAAAAAAGGAATAAAATGAAGCAGACAGTCTGTCCCTGGGGAAGAAGGCAGCTTGCTCATGCACCTATTCTGTCAAGCATTGCATGGGCGTCCCACAGGGTCCTTGGATGGGGGCTTTTTATCACACCTGAGTGATGTGGGACAGCCTGGGACGAGTTGTCCAGATGGATATATCAATGTGGAGTGAATGCTGAACATAACTCTACAGCAATCCATTAATGCTCTCTTCCAACAGGAGTCAAGAGTTCTACTGTATCTTCATTGTGCTGCGACACAGCACAAGGGAATTTAAGATTACGTCTAGATCACGTTCTCCTTGGCATCCATGTGCACTTATAGTGTAAATGCAGTCTAAAGCAACCCCCACGGTGATTGAAAAACCCTTGGGAATAAATTGACATGCAGAGAAAGGATGCATGCAAAAAACAACAGTGCACTAGATGTCATCTGAAGAAAATGTCGCCACCATCATGTATCGGGTCACTGGATGCTGTATAACACTGCCAAGGTGTTCTATGTGAGGGTTTCTTGTTGCTATGCAGTTTTTGAGTGGCTGCAAAAGCCTCTATGATATTCTGACTCTGGTCGTCAGACAAGGGAAGGGTCCATACCTGAGGAAAAACCATGGGATTTTTCTGATGTTTATTCATCTGCCAGGTGAAAAGAGTTGACTTTTTTCCTCCTTTGCTCTGTATTGTATCTTATGGCTAATATTAATTAGTAAAAAAATATATAGTTTCCACATGGTCAATACAAGTAAATAGAGATTTACTTGAATTTTTTTTATTTATATTGTACATAATTTCTAGTATCATTTGTATCAAATAATAAAATGAAACACAAATATCATCATGTAAAATAAATGCTAATTAAATGTATTTATAACATTTGTTCCAGTGAATTTTGAGTAAATATGTAAAATAAAAATCTAATATATATATATATATATATATATATATATATATATATATATATATATATATATATATATATATATATATATATATATATATATATATATCTTTTTTTTAATTACAAATTATTTATTTATCATTAAATTCCAAAGAAATATACACACACACACATACATACAAACACACACATACACACGCATGCACGCACACGCACACACGCGCGCACACACACACACACACACACACACAAACATATATATATATATATATAAATGAAAAATGTGCATTACCTGTTTACAAAGCTATAGCCTGAATTGTCAAGGAGGGCATGGTTATGATCAAAATAACATCCAATTTTCCTACTTGGATATTGTTAGTAATAATATTAGATTTATGTATCTACACGAACCCTCTGTAACGTCCTGTGCTGCCTTAATTAACCGCATTATTGTTACGTAGCAACTTTCATGCTTCTCATACATTCATGCTTCTTACCTCTCAGTGTGCAGGGTGATCTTGGAGGGCTCAACATTAGGGTTTTCCCACTCCATTTGAGGACAGTGCATGAAGTAGCAGAGTGTGTAGAGAGCCTCTGGTTCCCAGTGCACAGTGCCGGTGCGGTTCTGGTGTACAGGCGTCCCATTGCTGGGGTTCTTGATGTGCAGAGGCTGAAGGTGATGCATGGCACGGGACACCAGGTCACCTACAGGGGGCAGTATAGACATGCGGTTGAATGTATGAGAATGTACTTTCTTAAAGACCCCCCTTGAGACTGTGGCTTTGCATCAAATAAAGCTTTTACACTTTTACACTTAGTCTTTGACATAAAACTAGAGGCCTCATACATCACTGCATGCACAAAGAGACACAGACAGTGGCAGATTTGACAGCTAGACATTCATTACAGCAGGAAATGACAGCTACAGGATAACAACCTTTTCCCTTTCTCACCGAAATCTGGTACAGGGGATACAGAAGATATTGCTCATCTTATGAAAGGAAACTTGTCAACATGTCACAATATTTCTATTAAACCTTAAACTGACAAAAGCTTAAATTTCTACAAAAACAACAGAAGAATCTGAAAAGACGCAGCTCTTCTCTGAATTCAGCTCATCTAAACTCTGTAACAGACACTCAAGAAGTTTAAAGTGACTAAAAGTGCTCGAAAAGGCTCTAATCCAGCAGAAGTTTAGCATTTAGCATTTAAATCATTATTCATAAAAATTTTCCCATACATTTTGGATACATACAAATAATAAATAAATAATAACAATACACCTGACCTGGTAGACAGAAACATGGAATGTGTTAACATCTATACATGCACACACACACAAACATATACTGTATACACACACACACACACACACACACAATTTTTTTATATAAACACACATACACAGAATATTATAAACAAATAAAAAGTAAGAAATGTAACTACAATAAACATGATTAAAAAAAACAAATACGACAAGAAACAAAAGTTATAACAAAATGATGTGCACCTACTGTGCATATGGCAGAAGTCTGTGTTTCTACATGTGAATACTGGTATGTATATAAACTTTGTTTAAAATATATACTTGTATAATAAGACCTATTTTATATTTTATATTCACACACACATACACTAATTGTTAACTTCACTGATAAAACGATTAGCTTGGATGAATCACTGAGTCTTCTTCGCAAAACAAAGGAAAATTTAATTGGTTCTTTCCGAAATCTCAGCGGTTAGAACAACATCACACACGGACACACACACTGCAAATAGTGAGAATGTGCGCAGAAGGAAGTCTGTACACTCCGTTTGAAACCTTAATTTGTTAACTTGTGTCTGTGTGTGTGCTGCTTTCTTAATTTTATTGGATGAAGCAGTAAGGCAGCAGCTGGTGAATATCACTCGCCATCAGACAAACACAAACATTCCATTTCGCCCCTCTCTTAAGTGTGCGCACACACACACACACACACACACACACTCCTCCTTACACACAGCTACACTGACGGTGCTACTATAATGGCCTTGTGAATTATCCAAAGGAAAGCCTTATCAAGAGCAAATCTACTCTCCAAGTACACTTTTTATAGAAAAGAGCTGGCTTAAAGAAGGCAATCAGAAACAGGTTCCTAATAGTCCCTAAGAGCTTTTTTTTTAAAGAATTTAAATGTTTGAAAGCAGAGTTTGCGGTTAATATGCCTTACATAATATAGGCTATATATATTTATTTTTTAGTAAGATGCAACTGCTTAAAAGTGATGATCAGCAGGCATGTTCGACTGCTCATGAACAGAAGCACACATTTCTTCACCTGTCCAGATGGTCTGAAACACGTCTTTCAAGCTCTGCCAAGCACCATTCATCTGAAGCTAGCCTTCGCTTGATTGTACCGGTGTGTGTGTGTGTGTGTGTGTGTGAGGCATGAGAGAAGTGGCAGCAACTATACAGCTGAGCTGCTGTTGTTATTCAGTAACGATCTGTGCAAAAAGGGAACAACTTTCTCAGCAGAATGCAAAAGGATTTGATTCCAGTGTGACCACTGTCCACCCTGGGAGTTACTGTTAACATTGTACATTTTGCCTGAACCAGTTTCTATTTTGGCTTTTGCTGCTTTTAGGTGAAATTTTACTGACTTAGAGCTGAGAGACGAAATAAGAGACGAAAACAGCCAAGACAAAATTGAAATCTTTAAAAAAAAATACTACATCATTGTGTTGACCTAATAAAAAGTAACTGATTATGTTACATCAACACACTTGATGGCAAATAACATGTTAGATGTTCAACAGGGGGTCTGCTGTTTGAAAGCAATAAATAAAAATGATTGGACCCCATCGGCCCGTGCTCCTCAAATACTCATTGCTTGGCTCAGCTGAAATGTGACCTGTGAATCACCTCTGGAGCTCACGGGTGTGTGAGGAGCACAGCTGCAGGCCAGAGGAGTGGAAAGACCTCTGCATAGCACTCATACTCACCACTGCTGAGCCTTACAGCCACTGACCTTTCTGAAGCACAAAACATACGGCATCAGCAGAAAATATGACTGCTCTGTCAAAATATTAAGAATCAGTTAACCAGTGTCGCTTCCATCATGATTAAATCTAATCATCAGAGCTGCACTGACCAACATAATAGAGAGGAAAAGGATAAAGACATCCCTCAGATTCAATTCTTCTCTCTTGTATACCATCTACATGTTTTATAATTAGTGTACTGTTGGTTAGCAAATAATAAAATAAAATCTAAATGAAAACCGTTATCTGAACTAATTTAACTGGAAAAACTGAAAAGACATGTTATTGACTCCAAAATGAATTAAAACAAAATTGGCCACAAATTAATTTAAGGTTTAGGGTAAAAAAAAAATAATAATATTGTAATTGCCTTCATTAAACATGCAAATGTGAAAATTGTCTCTCTCATACGTTAGAATCAGTGTAATTATGGTTGACAACAAGCTAAAATTGAAACTAAAGGGAAAACACTTTTGTTATTTGAAATAAAAATAAATAAATTTTCTTAATGTAAACTAAAATATATTTGTTAAATATATATATATATTTGTTAAATGGAAACTACATGTTTTTATTTAAATTTATTAATTAATACATTTTAAATAATGACATTAAAATAATTTTAAATACAATATCATTGTACACTACACTGACAGCAAAAGAATAAACTAAAATAAAAACAAAAACACTAGAAAACACTAAAACTAACAATTGTGAGAACTAAAACAAACTGAAAAACAAAAAACTTTGGCAAGCTAGCAATGTCTTGGCAACCGCCCACAAAATTGTAGTTTTGCACAGGCAAGTACCACTCAAAATGTCTTTATAAAACTTAAAAATCTAGTTGACACTATTATAATAGACACACAACAGGCTGCAAAACACCTGCTGATAAATGGCAAATATGGCCCACATATCCAGGTTAGTTAGACACCTCATCCTCCTGGAAGGTACATTCTCTTCACCACAATACAACAGAGACTCACATTTTTTCCACCCCAAGCCTTTAGGCTGTGATTCAGCTTTGAAATTGCTCCAATTATAGATCCACAAATTCTCCTTTACTTCCATCTTGGCTTGTTACAGAGAAACAGGCAGCCTAAATGATAGATCCTCTACATGGCCTTCTCTAGTCTGTAGTTTGGAGGGTGTCAGAAGAGGGGAGAGAGCGGAGGCATTCTCACATCTTTATACTCTGCGGTAATTATTCTCCGGTCGTTCCCAAAAGGCCTCTCAGGCACACCTGCATTAATCATGAAGAATGACTCGAAGGAACTCCCTCTCTCTCCTCCCTTCAGCAGATGCTGGAGTAGGAGATGTAATTATGAGGAACGGATCACGCCCCCGTCGAATGTGATGCCGAAGAGATGTCCCGCGAGCCCCTCCACTCTGCCAAGTGCCATGCTGAGGCATAATACTCAACTTTGTTATTTCTTGCTGTATAGTTTTGCATAATGTTGAAAGAGGGAATCTTTAAAGGTAAGTGAAGATGGGGGCAGCTGTGGCCTAATGGTTATAGAGCTGGACTAGTTACCAGAAGGTTGCCGGTTCGAGTCTCGGTGCTAGCAGGAGTTGTAAGTGAGAGGGAGTTAATGAATAGTGAGCGCTCTCTTACACCCTCAATACTCATGGCTGAAATGCCCTTGAGCAAGGCACTGAACCCCCGGTTGTTCCCCGGGTGCTGGATATATAGCTGCCCACTGCTCCAGGTGTGTGTTCATTTCTCACTGCTGTGTGTGTGTGTGTGTGTGTGTGTGTGCACTTGGATGGGTTAAATGCAGAGCACCAATTCCGAGTATGGGTAATCATACTTGGCAAATGTCACGACTGCCACTTTTCTACTACCTCTTCTCTAGCCCAGGTTTCTTAGAGAAGAAAATCCTTAATAAAAAATCTGTAATAATTTACACGGAATCAAAATTAAACGCATTTATAATGCAATATGTGCAACTTTCAGTTTATGGCTGATGTCACCAGCCACCGTGTTTCATGATCGAATCAATTTCTGACAGATATTATGAACTCCTTGCTTATATTTCTGAACATCCTTTTTGAATATGGAAGTGTGCCACATTTTGGATGTGAAATAGGTTGCGAATGTGTTATTTTATGTTAACTTAAACACATTATCTTTCACTACGGACAAGAAACCATCAGTGAAAGTGACCTTCAATTATTAGAATTTTTTGTAGGACGCAATCTAATAATGATGAAGCACAACCTGAAGCTTCAAAGAGATGGCAAAGGACAAAGTCAAAGCTGAAAGACTGAATGCGTCCCCTTCTTTTCTCTCCTGCCCTTTCAATGTCAAAGAAACACAGCCCCTTTGAAGTTTATTTCAGAAGTGTGCACTGATGGCATTTACAGAGCCAGGCAATCTCTTCAACCTTACTGTGTCACTTTACAGACAACTCGCCAAGGCCTCATACAGACAGGAGAGGTTTTTTCTTCTCTAGAGTGTTTAAAGAATTAAAATAAGTATGCTTTTATTGATTTTACATGTCCTACACACAAATGATTTACTGAAAATTGAGCTAGTGAAATAATGAATCATTCATTTTTGACCTGGTTCACAACTCGAACTGAACGATTTGTTCATTAATCTTGGTTCAACTCACAGACTAAGTGATTCATACTCATATAGACTCTTATAGAGTATTTTTTGGACCTTTGCAGCAGCTGTAGTCCTGATAAAAAAAGTCAATGTAATAGTGTTGTTATCGGTAACTAAAACAGAATTCATATTTGGGGTGACTTATAAGTGAAGAAATTAACCAAGGAACCAGGGATTTTTAATCAGATTTCTCTCTGTTTTCAGTCTAATTTGTTTTTGTTTATCGGTAAAAATGCTGTCTCTCACCATCAGTGATTCTGATTTTGACTCAAGGTCAAAGCTAGCAATGGTTTGCCCATCAGCGAGGCAATCTGTAAGAGATCAAGGCCGGTGAATCACTGGTTATGCCTGACTAGTCAGCAAATGTGTCACTGAAATAGGTACCTTCATTTAAAAGTCACACACATACACAAACAAAATTATGCAGTGTGTTTGCGCATGCATATGTTCTCTGGAGACTGTCATACTGAATCCTCCAGAGAATGATGATTGCCTCATCCACCTTGTGTGGCTGTGTGGACCGGATTTATAAAGGCAAACCATCACTGCAGGCCATGATTCATCTAGCTGAGGACTTGACACCATTAACAATGCCGACTAACAATATCCATCACCCAGAGGCCAGAAGCACAGAGTGTCTCATCTATGGGTACATTTCCAACATGACATCCATTACAAATAACCACCTCTGGGAAGCCATAACTACACCCTCTTAGTGCAGTTACTATATACTAATGACACTCAGAAAACGGTTCAAGTCTTTAATTTAATTTGATAAACCGTTTGTGTCATTCTTTTTGTATGTGCACAGGGAAAATGTAACTATGAGTGCAATATTGTACAACAATTCAATAAACAAAAGTTCATATTAAGTAAATGAGAGTTTAAACAGATTATAGCCAGTTACTTTGTGCAGTTTAGCTCCACCAACGGAAATATTTCAGAACAAAGTTAAAGGCCCATTGTTTATTCTTAAAGAATTGTTTTGTGTCTGAATAAAAGCTTTTGACTGAATTAAGTAAATGGTTCAATTACTAATTTATAAAAATGGTCATTTGTTTCCGTTCCTGAATGAATCAGCACTCTTGAATGAATCAGTTGACTGAATAAATCAGTGACTCACTGATAAATGAAGTCACCACCTGTCGCCAACTACTGGCAAATCAATGCAACTTTCAGAAAGAGTCACTAAAAAATCCCAACCACAAATACACAGACTGATAGACTGTTTGAAAGGAACACACACAGAAAAACAGAGTGATACAAACAGTAAAAAAATACCAGTTGCACTGTATATTCAATTCCTTAATAAATCACATATATTACCACAGGCATGCAAAACACAGTAACCATAGAGTATAACACTAAACTTGGGATTCAAGTCAATTTATTTATCCCGAAGCAACCCTAAACCCTGATTCCAGCAGCCAGGGGTTGCTTTCTAAGCTTTTCTCATGTTTTATGCATGTGTATGATGGTACCTCTACAGGGAAACCTTTGCAGTGTAGGATTAGTGAGTAGCAGTCTGGCTTACCTTTATGCCCCCAAATCTCATTTTATGATGAAATATGTTGAGATGTCGGATATAAGACAACTCATCTCATAAAACTGATCTCTGGGGGTGACATGGGGAATATAATGCAAGATGTGCATTCAGCTGCGCTCTCAAATGCTGGGAAATGAGACTGAAGAAGTAAGATGATCTGGGTCTGAGGATGCTTAATAGCAAAGTTCATACAATAAACCTTTAAGACACTCAGGAGAGTCCTTCATTTAAACACTGTTCTTAAATGCTAAAATGAAGTGATATCTCTTTTACATAATGGTTCTAAACATTCAAAATTACAAAATATCGTCTTTTGTGGTCCACAGAAATAATTAAGTCATATGGAACATGATGGTGAGTCAATCATTTTTGGGTGAACTATATGCCTTAACAGTTAACCTAAAAAAGAAAATTTGCTGGAAATTTACTCTGCAGTGAATGGGTGCCATCAGAATGAGAGTCCAAACATCTCATCACAATAATCTGTAAGTAATGCACACACAACCATCAGTTAATTACTTGTGAAGTGAAAAGCTGTTTATTAGAAACAAATCCATCATTAAGGCATTTTTTACTTAAAAACTTTGCTTCTGCGCAAACTATGAGTTTATAATCCATAAAAATGCTTCCACCAGTAAAAAAAAAAAAGTTTATCTCCCATTTTCTTCTCACATCAAAATCCACCAACATATTTATTTATTACAAACTGTTTTCACATGTAAACGTTGCTTAATCTGCAAATATTTCTCTCCTGATTCAGAAAAGACAACTTTTTAAAGTTTTTATAGTGATAGAAGATTATTTTTTGTCAGTTAAAATGTCTTGATGAATTTATTACAAACATTACTCATCTTTTCACTTCACAAGATGTTAACTGATGGATTGAAGTCATAACATATACTTGGTGTGATTATTCTGGTGTTTCTGTCAGCTGTTTGGACTCTTATTTTGACGGCACCCATTCACTGCAGAAGACCCACTGGTTAGGAAGTGACATAATACTACATTTCTCTAAATCTGCTCTGATGAAGAAACAAACCCATCTATATCTCGGAATGGCCTGAAGTTGAGTGCATATTATTTTTTTGATAAACCACATACACTGCAATTGCTTTCCTTAAAAGTACTGTTACCGTGTTGACACAAACTTCCCCTTAGATCTTAGGCAAGTCTTAGCTGGATGCCGAAGCAAATTTCTGCTCAAGAGATTGTCTCCAGTAACGTGACAAATGGAGGTGTCTCAGTATTAACCACCAATGTGAAAGCAGCAGGAAATAGTGCCGGAGCCTTTATAATTACTCCCTCTCAGTATAATTACCGGGTTTTCCTTTGACCGTGAAATAAAGGCACCTTGTTATGCAATCTGCTGCATAGCTCGTGGGATATTCTTTCCATTGAGGCAGCACAAGACTTTTGCCTCCATTAAATTTTAAAGGCTCTCACCTCATTTTCTGGAAGTGAGCACAGCTCAAGTGCACATTTATATTATCAATATTCAAACATATGGTAAATGCATATTTCATACTGTACTGTGTGTTGTCATAAAAATGCACGCATAAAACTCAAGCATGTGATTTCCCTGCTGACAAACGCTGTCCCAATGACAACCTTGCCTGTCTAAGCTGCTGTGACTAAACTGTTTAAATATAATCTTGTGACGACATAGTAGATACTTTTGGCCCAGTGTAAAAAATGATTAACAGAATGTCTTGGCTGATTGGATTGAAAACAAGGATAAGATTTGAACTTATATTTTAAGGTATGTATTTCAAAAGTGTTAAGCAACCCAACATATTCATTTCACTATTACAAGCAATTACACTAAATTAGCAGCTGTTCTATGAGCCAATGCGGATGTATGCTATCTTAATTACACTACAATCAAACACAATTATATTTTTAGTTTGCAGTTATCTTATGCAATATGAGCGTCGTCAAACTGTAACAGTCAGGAGGCTTGCATTAAATCTGACAGCGATGGGATTATTCACTTGAATCATCTCATGTACAATGCTCTGCTTAAGGTGCAGGCTAGTAAGGTGAACTAATTAGAATCAATTCTTTCAGCTATTGTTAAAATACAATGCCCTTTTAATAGCAATTATTGAAAGGTGACTGCTGAACATTGGGGTTATTTTCACAGTTTGCTCTTTGGTGTTTAGGGCTTAAGACTTCAGCTTGTAAAAAGGATGAGACATATTTATTCCTGTCTTATGATCTGTTTTCTACACCAAAGAGTCAAGTAGGCGGCACATCTTTGTGCTGTTCATTTAGATTACTAACAAAAATGCTTGAACAAGGATTAAGTAAAGTTCAGAGCATGTACCCTTTAGACAGAAAGCTTTCAGACAGATGATCAACTTGGCAGTAGCTGTGTACGTCTAAATGTACATGTAAGTTTGTGTATGCGAGTGTGTGTTTGGCAAATAGCTGTTTTTTTTTTATACCACAGTCTGCTGTCAAGGAGTCAGAGGGGAAATTGTGTATCTCGGCGGGTAGAAATAAATGGTGAAGAAATGATAGACATGTCAGGTTGAAAGGACATTGTGCCCTAGAAAACAGAAAGAAAGTAATTGAGAAAAATGTCTGAGCATCTACATTTGCAAATTGCTACACTGAGTTTTTCTAAACTTTGCTTAACTACAGTTATTAGGCAGTCCAAAGAGCAAGTGGTGTGTCTTTTGTAAAAACTGGAGCTGTTCATTTTTCCCCTTCATTTCTCACAAAAGAGGTGAACAGCCCAAATAACGTTGGAGTTAAGGAGAGCTATTTAAAAATGACTTTGTACTTTTCACAATAAGTTTAATTATCACACCAGTGATCACTCTTTATTTTAGTGAAGAACTTTAAGGGAAAGTTTGAGTTTTAAGAAGAAATAAAACTTCAAAAGTGACAGTAAAGACGTTAGACTACTTTCTTTAAGTTTTATTGGAATCTATATAGTCAAATGTGCCCCTACCTGAATAATCACCCTGTCCTTATACTTCAAATTTTCTCTGTTCTATAATTCTTCACCTAGAAATGACTTAAAATTAAGTAATTTCAATACGTCACATCTCAGACATTCTGCGACCGCAAAAACAAGAGTAACAGATGCTGAGTAACATGATGCGACAAAACCCAGCAAACATGTCTGTTGGTGCAGTGTAAATTAGCATCAAACAGCTGCTCCGATACTGAAGTGGCACTTGGTTTTTTTTCGGGTTGCTCAGGCCCATCAGGAAACATCACAGAGGATGGGGAAAAAGGGGCTTGATTGGACCATCTTCGCTTACAGGCAAAACGGAGATGATTTCACTTCTCTCGCAGACATTGGACATCCTTATTATCAATACTGCTGGTGACATTTCAGTGTAAGCTAGAAAAAAATGACACATCTTCAGCTATATATAATAGCTATAATTTAGAACCCTATAACTAGAAGAAGAAAAACCGTTAGCTTACAAACTTGACATGTAAAGTCATTTTCATGAAGCCAGTCACAACCAACTTTTAATTGGTGCATTTTAAGCTCACATCTTAAACCAGAGGAATCTTTGTTTTAATTACACAGAATGAAAAATATTATGGATAAAAAATAAAATAAAGTCCCTGGTCTACTGACTAAGGTGCAGGTCTATAATTAAAACTATAGCCATCCAGTTTTATGTTTTAGAACTTTGTGTTAATATTCGATTTAGACTTAATAAAGCTACTTCAGTTATCCCGCCAAGAGCAGTGACGGGTATTCTCTTTGCATTGTCAAGATTGTGGTTTGATTAATATCCTGAAATTGCTAATTTCCTATGCATAACCTAAAGGCCTCTGGTAAATGAAACTAATAAATTTCACATGCTTCTCATTTTGTTTTAGCCCAAATATTGAAAGCAAGAGCTTGGACTTTTTAAAAACATGCATTGGAAATTCTTCAAAGATACCTCAAGGTGTGAATAAATAAATATATAAAATAAATAAAGCTGGGAATTATTTAGAAAACCAATGAGAAAGCTAAGTACAGGCCAAACTCTTCAGGGGATTCTTGGAGTGAGTGGAGAGACAGATGTCTGAATTACGGCCATATTGTAAAGGGAGCTTCTTCTCACATATAAACAGAAAATAATTCGGAGTACTTTTTGAGAGAAATAAATAGGGTAAAATACCACAGATGATTCTTGTCAGGGGGCTTGAAGGAGAACGTGAACTTAGAGACATTTACTATAAAAAATATGTGCTTGTTTACTTAGATTGTCATGGATACACTAGTGATCATTATGACAAAGTTGATTTGAAAAAGAGTTAATCTGCTTTTAATCAGCGGTGTATGTGGTATCATACTGAGAGATGCTGGGACGCTCATGAAAAATACTGGTCACTCACTAACAAGTACTGTTATGCATTACACCCCACTGACAGTTATAGGTCTGTGATAAGGACACCATGAGATAATTAGAGTAGACAGAAATGTTATTTCACTTAGCCAAAACTGAGATGATTCAACAGGAACATGAATATGCATGGGAACTTTTCATCAACCAAAAAAGCTTTTGCATAATCCAGGTCTTTATATCTCGTTACACAGTGTGAAAATGAGCCATAATTAGTTAATGGTCAATTAGGTGGCTTTTGAAGGGTTTGCAATCAATATTTAAATGCTTATCGTGCATTGTGTACACAAGGCTGGCAAGGAGGAAAAAGACAATTACATCTGATTATTATGCCTCATCTGTTGGCACAACAGCTAATATTCTGCATGATTACATCACCAATGCTGCATTATGACAGCAACCTCACATCTGTGCTAATACTTCATACATTCAATAACACAAATACCCTGCAGCTTTCCAAATAATCCACCTAATATGCTGTGCCTGTCTAGGTCGATTTAGTATTCAATATAAATTAGTATTGAGCACTATTTAAAAAAAGAGAATGTGTACAAAAATGCTTTAAATACACACACACACACACACACACATTTAATATTGTATATATTTAATATTATTTAAAAAAAACAAATTAATACACACGATTGCATACATTAATCAACTGTCCAATTTATGTTTATTGTAGTTTTAAATATGATAATAAATACTAATAAATATACAATTCAAATAAACAATTATATATACAATTATGTATTAAGGTGAAACAATTTAGCTTACTTAAGAACTTGTCTTGAAGCTAAATGTTATATATAGTTCTAAATATGACCTAGAATTGTTCTTGGTTCTTGTGATCAAAATCAATTAAATAAAGAAAACAAGCAAGCAATAGCCTGGTTGCAGTTCTTGCTTTATTGTTTCACATTGCTTGAGTCTGTTTCCCAGCAGAACGCAATGTTGATTAGAGTGACAGAAGGGTCACTGGCTCTCTGTAATTTACTCAAGTCCCTCTGCACACATCAAATTTCCCCTCCTCAGTGAGGTCACATGTATTCATTTATCAGGCACACATGAGGAGACATAATCAGTGTGGATGACGTTGTTCTCTTTTGCATCTTGACTTACTGGGTGTTGTTTGTGTTTGCTATGATTATGAAATAACCTTGGCTGCATGATGTATGGACAGGCTCTGAAACTCAATGCCACACACAAGCTAACCACCATCACCAAGATAAATATACAAGACGACGGTTCAGTGGACACTACAGGGAGACACACCCCGCTCAGTTAGGGTAGGGCCTTCCAGCTGCTGACCGCTGGCTTCAAACACCCACACAAGAGACTAAAAACAGCAGTGGAAGTCAGTGGATCATCCAGATGTTAAATAGCTCAGGGTCCTGACAAGGAATGGACACCAATCCAGGGTCACTGCTAAATACCATAGGGACCAGGATAAATATTTTGACTAAATTTTAACATTGACTCAATGTCTGCTTTTAGCAGGTTATATGTATTAAAAACACTCTTTATCTTCTCAGAAAAAGAAACCAAAAACACTGATGACTAATCCTGCACTACACAGTTTTTCCTCCAATCAAATTCTCTCTAGAATGAGACGTAATAATAGTTGCTAGTAAACATTTTACAAAGTACAAGACATTTTTTCCTGATAACTTACCCTTCGAAGGTTTAGGGTCAGTATTATTATTTTCTTTTAATTCATAATTAGTTCAAAAGTGACAGGTAAGGCATGTTCCATTTCAAATGAAGGCAGTTTTTTTCATTCACTAGAGAATCCAGAACTGATATATATATATTAGCAGCAGCCCAACTGTTTTCAATATTGATAATAATAATTATTATTATTAATAATGTAGCAACAAATCGGTGTATTATAATGATTTCTGGATGATCATGTGACACTGAAAAAAGGAGCATTGATGCTGAAAATGAAGCTTTACCACCCCAGGAACAAATACAAATTTTAAATATGTTAAAATAAAAGACAGTTATTTTAAATTATAATACTTCACAATATTCGCGTTTTTACTGCATTTTTGATCAAATAAATGCAGCCTTGGTGAGTATAAAAGACTTATTTCAAAAACATTTTAAAAACATTTACCAACCCCAAATGTTTGAATGGTTGTGTATAGGCCTTTAACCAAACCAACACACATTTCTTGGCATGAGAACTTACTGAGCTCTGCAATGCTCCCAACGCGGGTTGCCAGGAGGGACTGTTCAATGGTGCGGAGTTCAGCCTGGCTGTATGCATGGCCCTCTCCAGTTTTCCCTGCTCGCTGCTGGTCACGGTGCAGGTTCAGACTGTCCGGCAGGCTCAATACACCTGTGGGCCAAAGATCAGACAATCAAATATAAATAAACATGTGAACAAGCCAAAACCAGATATAAACACATCTGTAATGGGACCAAGAGACTTTGAGAACTAAGTGTTATGACATTATCATTGTTTAAGAGGCAAATCAACAACCCCCGAAGCAATTCAAACCTCTGTTTTTGTGTTGGACCCTTTTCAAGCAACAAACCACGCGCCCACAGGTGAGTTCAGCAGCATGTACTGGCTAGAGCCCTGGTCGTCTAATGTTCATTCAATAATCCTAATCAAATTACTTCACAGCGCTGCTGCCAAGGCTTTTTTTTGAATGGAAGAATAGGCAAAGACAGATGGGATATTGAGCTCAGCCACCGGTGAATCAAGACAGACAAGCAGCTATCTGAGCTAAAGGTTTCATATGTTGGGACTATATTTAGGTTCTGAACTGTTTTTTTAATTAGAGTAATTAACGGGTAATATCTGTAATTATTTGTCTTTCAGACATCTCTAGCCATTTGCTTTGTAGTGTGTCAGTCTAGTACATTTAAGCAATATTGCTTTAGTGAATAAACTAGTTCATATCGAGTTACTAAGATTTCAGACACAGTATTGTCAGTGGTGACATCTATCTGACATCTATATGAACCTCTTAAAAACACTCAGTAGTGGTGTTCTTGAATGAATATTTTAATAATTCACTGATTAAAAAAAGGAATGTTTCATTTCTGAATGTATTAGTGTTCATGAATGAATTTATTTAAAAAATGATTCAGTGACTCATTCATAAAGGTAGTCATCTAATTAGTTCCTGGATGAATAAGTGTTTTTAATGAACTGGTTGAGGAAACGATTCAATGACTCCACTTGTTCTATTCCTCAATGAATCAGTGTGCTGAATGAATTAGCAGTTATCTAATTTACTCCTTATGGATTTATGTTATTGACTTGCTCATAAAGACCGCAACTTCTTTCATCCCAGAATTAACCAGAGAGCTGATTTGAGTCAGTTGTGTAAATTATTAAAAGACTCACTCATAAAAGCAGCTCTATGATTTAATCTTGAATGCATCAGTGCTTCTGGATGAATCACTTACAAAGGCAGTCCCATTAATGGCTTCTGAATGAATCAGCTGAGTAATTGATTCCGATGACTTGTTCATAAAGACAGTTAACTGTCACCACCTACTGACAGTAGTGAACCAAAAAATGAAAATTCTTACGCCTGTTTCACACATACTCTGTCTGCAGTGCGTATGCGTTTGTATTTTTTTACGCACCCATGTTAACGGATTACAGCGTACACACTGCACACGGTTGCGGTAAGTCAGTGCGTTCCAGAAGCGGAGCGTCTGCAGCAGTTTACGTACCGAGTCTATTTTTGCTGTGCTGCATGCACTGAATTAAAGTGACAGTGCATTGTTCACGGTAAAAATGAACATGGATTGACACAGAAATGCAGTAATTTCACAATATATGTGTACTAATTAAAGCCTACTGTGTTTCACACTCAACACATGGGTTTTTGGCTTAGTTTAAAACAAGAAAAAGAGCACCTTTAGATAAACAAGGCAAAGTAATATAAGCACTTTTATGGAAGCTGAAAAACTAAATTCATTTAGACGCGTGGGATTGCTTGTAATAAAGTTTTAAATGCAAATAGGCACGAGAGTGGTGTTTTAATTTACAATATTTGTGATAGCCTAACAAGAAAAGTAGGCTAAATGTTGCATTTAAATGTTTTTGCCGCTTGCTTGAGCAGCTTATTATAGAAACGTAGAAGTCAAATGCACGTAGAATAAGTTGTTTATATTTATTGAGTTTAAACTAATGTCTGTGAAAAATTGTTACTGTACTGTGATAAAAGAGTCACATTGCTGAAAAAGTTTATTTTTATTATTTTTACTTTTGAACATGATTTGAAATAAAAATAATAAACAAATATTGTGTTTGTGGACCAAACAGTCGCGGATCAGTAGCAGACTGCAAACGCGTCCTGTGTGAAAGCTTCTGCACCACATACGTAACGCACACGGACTGCATACGCACTGCAGACGGAGTATATGTGAAACAGGCGTTAGTACCGTTATAATGTACCGTCTCTCAACACTCTTTTGACTAAAACACACAAAGTAATCTAATGTACATGCATTACTTTGACTAAACTTTAATGATAACATATACTAATAGCATTACCAGTTTTATACAAAAAGCACAATATTTAAACAAGATACTTTTAACAGTAACATTCTCCAACACTGCACACAAACAAGCAAGAACCTATCAGGAAGCTATTTTAAGCAGGTTATACTCCTGAATTTCATCTAAAGGGATTTGTGTTGTCAGTCTCCCAGCGGTGGGTAAACATCCCGTATCCTGTTGTATATTGAATGACACCGTTCGCACAAGACAACACAGGGAAAGAAACACAGAAACTCATGAAGTTTTCATAACACCATGATTAAAATGACCTGGAACGGCGAGTTCTGGTTGCTGCGAATCTCTTTGTGGTTAGTGAGTTAATGCATAATGGAGGATGTGCAGTATTCACCAGATGGGAGACAAGCTGAATGCTTTGTCAAGACACACAATGTTGTTCATGGGTGACATGATGCTTTTAAGGAATTCTGAAGGGACTTCAAGCGAGGGAATGCTTTGTCTTGGGTGATTTTATCGTCTCATGAAGGTTTAACACGAGTGCCGCAACACTGCGTGAGGGGTAAATGTTTGCATGTGCACGGTGTCTAATGAAACCGCAGAATATCGTACAAACCAGAACAGATACAGTAGTTGCAGTATTTTGCTGCAGGTTTTTTGTACAGTTGAGTGAGAGGTGAGAGAAGATGTTGTTGTCCAAAAACAGGATCCCCAGGAAGTTAAATGGGATTGCTCGACCTGTTTTTGACAGTTACAAAAACCTGCCAGCTGTGGCTGCCATAACCTTCTAATAGAAAAATAGGGTAACAATGTTACATGCATTATGGGATGGTACTTATGTAAGTTTACAAATCTGAATGAAATAGGAGCACTAGAATCTAATATACCAACTTAACTGAGCTTTCAAAATCAGTTCAGTTACAGGAAAAAAAAGTTTGGATGATAAACAGGTGGTACAACTGACAAACCAAAACTGCTAAATAAAACACATACCAGAAACAAAAATTTGATATATAAATGTGATATATATATATAATCTAAACAATTTTTATTTAATTTTTTACCTTTTTTATTTTTATGGCATAATAAGGTAATTCACACATTTTACTTAAAAAAGTTACATATATTTTGTTAACATACACATTACATAAATTATTTAAAATAAAAATAAAAATTCACATATATTTTATGTAACTAAATATTATAAAATATAATATAAATTGAAATTATTCTTTTTTTATTTACATGGTAAGGTGAATTAGAGTTATCAGATATTATCAAAGTATATATATATATATATATATAAATGTATTTTCTCTAGATATTTTCATGTTATCTTCTTTTCTTTTTTATAAAGTGTTTATTCTAAAGTGTTTAAATCAGAGCATGTCTAACAATCTGCTTTTCTCAGAGACAAAAACAAAGAACACCCAGTTGGAAAGCTGTCATCAACCAGGGATAAATCCCAGAATGCCACGGCAAGAGAAATGGACAGTTTTCGTTTGCTAGAAATCTTCTCATGACTCTTTCGCTTGGGTCAAAAATATGCACTCCACTGGGAGAAAAAAACAACAAAAAACAGGCCTCAATATTTTATGACCCCTCCGCCCAATCAACATTCCCTGCTCTTGAAACTCTTCACTCTCTCTCCCTCTATACTCTCAGCACATTAACTTTTTAATGTCATTACAGACGCTAAAAGATTCCCTGCATGTTCATGCAACCAGATCAAATCACGTAAATGTGTGGTGGAACATTCTCGTCACTCCAGCTTTGCAGCCTCACCATGTATCAAGCATGTTGTCTTTTTCATGCACTTGTATTCCCTACTGAGAGGATACTGAGAATACAGAGGGAAAGTGTTTTTTTTTTTGCCCTTCAAAAGGTTGACTTTGGCCAAATGGTGGCAAAACACTTCCCTACAAATGTTCCTTAGCATGATATATATGATATTAAAACGTCCTCTGTACTTGTATAGTGAAATGGGAGAGGACACTGAGTCATAAGAATGCCATCAACTCAAGAACAGTTTGCAGTAACTAAGTTTGAGATAGAATGGCATAAATAATACAGTACAAACACTGCTAGACACATCAGTCATAGCTGGGGAAGTGAAAGGAACACAGAGAGCCTTCTATCGCAGGAACAGTGTGAAAACGCTCTGTACAAGACACTCTTAATTTCAAAGACCATCATGTAAACTGATACTTAATGGACACCTGAAGAGATTGAGCTGGAAAAAATATCTTCAGAATACATGGTGATGGACATTTCGATGTCATATAATTCTAAGCCTGAATCCCCACGTCCTTGTTTTAAAAAAACGTACCTACAGTCCTCATGTCTATGGTGCTTGGTTAGCCAAGACAGGTATATCCTTTTTTTATTAAACTTCCGGCAAAACAAACATTTGCAAAGAATATGCCTGAGCACAAGTCAAATCTTCAGTTTTTCAAAAAACGCTCCCTGACTGTAAGCTGTTCACTGACCTGAATACCACATTGCTCGTAGTACAGAAGTAATCCTGTGCTTCTGAAATCCAATTTATTCACAAAATAAGACAATATCCTGTGTTAAAATGGGTTAGTAAAATATTTTCCCCCTTCTTCTAATATTAAATATTTAACCCTGCTAAAGTACAGTACCTGCAAAAAAGAGTCCACCTTAAATTGTCACAAGTGTTCTTTTGAGACTTCTTTTTTTTCCCTATGCAATAAAAGTTACAATATTTTATGGAACACAAAGTGACAGCTAGCATTAGTAGCAGCCATTCAGAGAGTCAGATGACAACTCAAGTCATTTGTTAAAAATGCTTTGCGCAGGCACATCTGTATTTATAACAATAGCTACAACTGACTGATAAAACGGCATCTTCAGTCAGTAAATGAGCGAATACTTTTAATGGACATTAAAATCTCATTAAAAGGCTATAAGACGTATGCCTTTGGGGACCAGTCATTATGTGCAGTATTACTGCCATGAAGATGGGCCCATAATTCTCTGCTGGTTTTAGAGAAATTTAAGCAATATCCAAAAATGACTTGGACGCCACAACATTGATCGTAAATTCAGAACTTCGAAAGACTATCATATAATCCCCCTCTGCCGCTACATCTGTCACTTCTTAAAGAGCCAGTTTATTTCTTTATAAGGAAATGGAGAGGAATGTCAGCCAACCAGATGGAAGCAAAATGAACACTATAAGTGCAGGTGAATTGTATTAGCTAAATGCCAAAATTGATTATTCATATGCTGATGCTGGTTTCAAGCTGCATTACACTAAAAATACTACAAATAGATGCATTAAGACATTAACCTTAAGTCTTTGAGTGGCACCATAAACGGTGTCTGAGACCAAAGAATAAATGCTTCTATTTTGATTGTAATTTTTCTTCTCATTTGCATTACAAATTATATTATTACTGGAGTAAAAAATGACTATGAATGTCCTAGAATTGAATATGCCTTGGTTTTGCTTTAATAACAGCAGCACTCGAGCTGTATACACTCCACAAGTTTGTGTAAAACCAGATGATCATGGTCTCCAGCATGATTTGAGATAATCAAGAGCATCTTGAGGTTCAGTGGAAGATCATCTTACCATCTGTACAACCAAGTTCATACAATCAATTTCACACATCACTTATTTAATTAGTGACCTAGAAACAATGCAAAATCTCTATTCCATTTTGCTTCATAATGCTTTTTTGTTTACTTTTTTTTTTTTGAAGAAGAATTTCAGTTTAGGATAGAATTACATTTTTAAAGCCAGATTTCCAATGCAGTCTCATACATAACAAATGGGGCGGAGGGTATACATTAGATTTGCATTTGTGCACACCAGCCAATTGAGTTTTCCCACAGTTTTCGCACTACAACAGATTGTTCTCTTTCTTGGCTTGCCTGTAAGTGGCGGTTCTGCCAGGATGAAGAAGTGTGGTGTATTCTAGCTAGCCTGAAATCCCCTGCTCTGCACTGCACTGAATGATTAGATCTACAATCAATATGTCCCATCCTTTTCTGGTGACAGAAACACACTTCTTCTCCCGAGTGCAGACTCAGACACTTTGTTTTGATTTCCTACAGCTGTTGAAGTAATAAGTTATTGGCAAAAAAAATGTCAAATCTTCATTCCAACGCATGCTTTGTTACCGGAGTCATGGAATATCAAGAATACAGATTAATTCCAAGACTGACAATCAACCTTTGCAGAAAATATCAAATTGAAATTTGACAGAATTGTTCTAAATTTCAAAGGGGTTCAGAATAGCTTTGTTCCAGCAACTTAATTAAATTATCCTACTGAGGGAACGGTTCAATCGCAACTCAGCAAGGGAACCAGCCCTGTCACAAAAAAGACAACAAAACTATTTAGCTCGCTTTCAATTTCTCTCTCTTTTTTCCCCCTTTCTGCAATGCTGTATATTTGCTGGAGGAAAGTCCCATCGATTTCTCTACGGTGCACGGTCGGTCTCTTATCAAAGTGAGACTCGTACAGAATATTAACAGCCAAGTCTCCATAGCAACAGGGCAGAGCTGCCCAGCAGGCACATGATTGGTGGAAAGAGAGCAGGGGTTGTGGGGATGTGCTGGATTTGGAGGTGGGCGCATACGAAATGCGCAGTGTCAAAAAACTAAAATTTTAGGTGGTCTGTGACTGTACCTCCCAAAATATTACTTAAGGGTGTGTTTGCTTCCAAAATGTTGCATTCAGGATAAGAACAACCCTGAAGAAATAAGATAAGCGGGTCTCGTATGCACTTGAGTTTATAACAGCTTGAAAATATTCAGAGCATGTCTATTTATTGCCATTCAACATGACAGTTTGACATTTCCATCTGAGTCATGCATTAAAAGCATTATATGGAAAGAACATCTGAAAAGTTAGACTGAAAGTTTACTGAAAGTTCCAGAACTTTATGCAATAAAAATGTGCGCGTTTCAAGCACATCCATGGAAAATATATAGACCGTTGCATGAAGGTTTTTGGTGTCTCGGTAAAATGATAAACTCTGATGAGGGAATTCTCAAAATTCTCAACTGTTTGCACCATTTAAAACATGGTTAGTAAACACCAATTCTGTATCACAATTTATGAGGCAAGATGTTGCTTAATTACTGTAAATGCATGCAGATGCATTTTTGCTAAACTATCCATTTAGTTTAAATCAACTGATAGCTCCATAATTAGGTCAAATATGTCTAGATTAGACCACTAAACACTTCTGTTTTTGGTCATTTCTTGCAAAAAGTGGGTCATACAGTGCTGTTTTTTTGACTTGCATAAATATTATGTAGAAATTGGGGTTGCTTCATCTCACATTAGAGGAAAACCTTTCAACGTTGCCATTATGAAATATGCTACAAACAATATACTGCATTGATCATATTATAAAGGCAGTAGCTGGAAATCAATGCACTATCCATTGACTAGGTATCAAAAAAGAACTGAAAGGCCGAATAAATATCATTATGGACAATCCGAGTTCAAATGTGGAGACAGACAGGGTTATGCCTCGAGTGCTAAATCATTAAAATACTGCTCAAGCAATTCTCCTTCACCATGACAACTGAGGTGAATGCCCCCTTCTTCAGAACAAACACTGGTTCACAGCTGCAGCGGGTACGGGCAACATTTTGCCTTTCTGACATTTTACATCAGCTTGAAGCAATATGATCAACAAGGGACACATGGAGATTTTAATGAGGGCCGTGATACATACTGGTACTGTAGAGCTCGATTTAATAAACTTTTCTTTTATGCAAACCTGTAAATTCACTTTTTATACCTCCGGTGCCAAAGATGTAAAGGTCAATGTATTCTGAGGTAAAAAACAATCAAGGCTTAAATCTTTCTTAAAGCACAAAGTAATATTTAATTAAATAAAGATGTTAAATGTATGCAGCGTGGCCTACGGTCATATGAAAATATATTTAATTTAGACTTTAAATGTCAAAGTATATTATAAAAAGTACTTCAAGGTGCAAAATATATTTTAAAATATATTTAAAATATATTTAATATATAAATATATTTGCCTTCAAATTAATTTGTTATATAACATATTTAAATTGAAATCGAAAAGTCTGTAAAAAATTATGATGTTATTATTTTCTCTATTGCTTCTTCACAGGTGTTTTACTTGAATTTAGAGAATTAGAATTCAGATTTTCTACTTTTTGTTTTCTTACAGAGCATAAAATTGTCAAAATATAAGGGAAATAAGGTAAGCTTACTTATATAGCTTATCAAAAATACTTTTATGTAAATCTATTTTAAAATACATATCAATACCTTTTTTATTTGTAATATATCTTGGTAAATTGGAGAAGAAATGATTCCCTAGGGTCCATGAGTGAGACCTCAAACACATTTTCTAACAACACAAGTTTTGGCAATAAAAGAATGTGTGCAAAACATTGTTTGCCTTGAGACTGTGTGCAGGGCATGCTGGGACTGTAAGAGGATTGAGTGACATTGACCCGGACACAGCCTCTATGTGAATGATGATTGACAGATGAGATTACTTTTAGGAAAAGGACACTGAATTTCCAAACCGCAGAGATTCTGGCCAAGAGTTCTATCACTGGATGACATTTCATTCTGCTGGGGAAGTGTTTCAATTCCATTTCCACATTAACCCATTAATAACTCACTGGTGGGCATGGGTTTAGATAGGACAGAGTTCATTTCCCACAAGCAGGAATGTTTTAGCAGGGTAAAGGGTCTTTCTAGTGCACAAAACCCAAGTGGTTTGTGCTCAATCTCTGTCTCTGGCAATAGAAGTCAGAAGGAAACGTACTTTGCCACTGTAATAAGCATGTGTGCTGCGTGTTGCTTAGAAACTGTAGCTTCCCAAGCTACAAATAATGTAAAGTAGTTCTACAGTCAATCATTGGAAAAAGCAGTTGAACAAATTAAACATGTCTTTGTTTTTTTTTTAGGTTGGTCTTTCGTCAGCTTAGATAATCAAAGCTCTTTTGATAAAACACTATTTTTCGATGAAGCATTAAGGAAGGGACAGGATTCTGAAGGGCGAAGGGCTCTTACTCAATACTGGTTCATTTAACTGAAACGTTCGAATGAACAAATTAATCTGACTTCTCAATATGAGAGAGAGAGAGAAAGGACATTCTAGTAGATTTTATCTGACTGCTTCTTCAGTTGGCTTGGTTGTAAACTTGAGAAAAATAAATAAATAAATACATAAATAGTGTCTTTGTCACGCTACACTGCAAATACATAAAAAAGCAGCTCATTACTTTGAAAGTAACTGTTTAGAAATGAACTATCGTCTTGCTGCAAAAAAAAAAAAAAAAAAAAAAAAAAAAAAAAAGCTATAAGGTACTAGAATCATGCTTTTAGTTACAAAAATGCACTTTACTGCACTTCAGTCCATAAAGACTACTACACAAAACACTCCTATTCACATAGTCAGCTAAAGGTCTTCAGTCAACTGCAAAGGTTATTTTAGCACAAATATTACAAATAACCCCAAAAGACCAGCACTCTCCAAATAATTAACAATGTTCAAATCATATAATAGGATCAAAAGAAAGTCCCATGCTGCTTTGCAGCAAGCTCCTGCTCTCCATCTGTGCTCTCTGACTCATCACGGCAAAAGACATGGAGAGTCAAAACCAACCAATCAAATAACAACTAAATCAACAGATGAAATACTCATATCTTTAGGCCCTCCCTTTGTCCCTCTACATGGTCCTGATGATTTACAACATGCTACATTTGTACAACACACATCTGACTGGTCTTTAGTGTTCAGGGACACATCAAACCAGTTGTTAAAGCAATTAAATTTTAATGCTAGATATGGGTTAAAATGTAAAATAAACAGCATTTCACATTTTAAAATGTATCACAGAAAGATGTTGTGCAAGAAAACATTTACAATTTCAGTTTGTCAGTATATGCAAAACTCACATAAGATGCTGCCCAATGAATGATTTCAATACAGCATCAATGTTTGAGTTATTTTATATCATATTTATATTCATATATAATTTTTTATATTCTATTTAAATTGTAATTGTGTCATTTGTTTAATATTTTATAATTAATTGTGATATATATATATATATATATATATATATATATATATATATATATATATGATATAATGATTAATTATATTTAATTTAAATTGTAGTTTTATAGTCAATTTTACCTTTTATTGTACCTTAATGACATGATTATGATGTTTATATATATATATATATATATATATATATATATATATATATATATATATATATATATATATATATACATATACATATACATATATATATATATATATATATATATATTTAACATTTTTATATAATTATTAGTAATTCGTTATTAATGCTCATAGTGATTATAATTATTTATATCATTATTAATTATACTTTATTAACACGTTGTGAGCAACAAGCTGCAAAGTGCATGTAAAATGTGGTCTGGACGGGGTCATGACGCAAGCACTTTTTGGCCCTCAAGCCTTGGTGTCAGTCAGTCACTGCTGGGAACAATCAAGGAATTTCAAAGCCACTGGTGACTCAGTGACCTATTCACAACTCTCCTCACATGCTTCTTATCTGCTTTACAGGGACAGAAGGGAAGGACAGAGATGATGTGGAGAATTGTATAGAGGCAGACTGTGACAGAGAGTTGCGTGAGACCAAAAAGACATGTGAGGAATGTGATAAGACAATGGCTTTTATGTATTTCACAAAAGCTAGTCTGCTTTCTCCCTACTTTTGCTTTAATTCTTAATATTTCTCAAACCTGACCAGACCAAAACAAGTCCTTGAGAAAATGAGGCTTTAAAGAACATTAAAGAAACTAGAAAAAGGACTATCAAAAGGCTATATACTCAAAGCAGCCGAGGTGTAAAACTAAACATGACTTTATTCTGTGTTCAAATTGATATTCTGTTCATCCTGCAGGTGTGATGGTCCATCTTATGGGTTAACATGACCCAGAGGCTCCTGCTTGGGGCCCAGCATGTGTACCTTAGTGCGGCCAGGCCCAAGCAGATGGTGGCCATATGTCCCCAGAACATAGAAGAAGAGCCACAGACATGAGGCCAGAAAACTGAGCTATATTCACATTTGAGAGAAGACTTAGAGCCCACTCTTCTTCAAATATCTGCTGTGAGCATGAAGCTCACACACACACACACACACACACACACACACACAGAGACACTGTCAACTACTCATACCGGGGGTTAATGCTTGCAGTCAATGAGAAAACATACATTCCACCTACAGACTTAAAATAGAAAACACACATACAGATATTCAGTTTTGCCTTTGGCAACAAGGAAAGGTTGTCAAGTGTCTGAGAAACAGTTAGCACTGGTAAGTAGCCTATAAAACAACATTCCCCGCATCTGAATATGCCTACCTCCCTACTGTACAGCAGGTGAAAAACTGAATTCATGTAGCATACTTAAAACAGTAGGCAAAAATTACCTGGATGACCTACTACTTCCACAAAGATTTCAATCTAATATGCATCTAAAAGCCACAGGAGAGGGTTTGAATAAAGGGCAGTGAAGCAATGCAACTTAAGTCTCATGACAATTTCATTTATGCTACACACATTCATACGATATAAAACATTGCTACAACAGACACTTTTAGGACTAATACTGACACATAGTGAAGTGGACGTCATGCAAACGCAACATTCAGTTTCTTTTAGCGCTGTATCGATACGATACACTGTTGAGTCTAAGAATACACTATTGTGCAAGTGTTAATATAATAAGATAATAAGTGGATTAAAAGGTTATGTGATCTCAAAATGCCTGCCTCCATGAGGACTCCCCACTCCAAGTAAAATAAGATTTTAGGCTACTGGATTAAGTCTTCATTTTGTGTGTATTTATTTAAATAGTACTAAAAAAGTACAAAGAATATATACGAAAACTTCAACTTCAGTTGAAATTTCAACTGGGTATGATATCAATCCCAAGTTAGACATTCACACCAATAGTGAATAACTGTGTAAAAATGTTAAATATTTTTAATAAAGAAAAATTTTACGGAATTAAACTATACTAAATATATAATAAAACCTAAAATTTCAATTCTGGTATAAAACCAGTCCCAAATTAGAGGTTCCCACTCATAGTGAAGCAAACAAACGTCTACCGGTAAGTGTAATACAGGACTAGAATGCTGCTTTGTTGATTTTCCCACGGTCTTGGTGTTCTACAATTAGGAAATGAACCATAACATTAAACAACGAACCTTTACGACACAACACGGCTTTTGCCTTAATCCCAGACATATTACACAGAATAAATGCATAGGTGTAGTCCAAAATCCTCTGAAAATACCATAAAACATGCCCGAACATGTGGAAATTAGCCTAACCTTTAGGCAGCAATTACAGTTTCTCCACTGACATTTACTCCAATTTGTCTGGCAGCAAAAATGTCCTTGAAGTCACGGCTCCTGGATAGTGTGTCACAGTCACAGGTTTCATCATGCCCTAGTCAACAGCTTAGAGAAAGGCAAACCGAAACATCTCTTGGGTGAACATTTCTAAAGACAAATTCTGATGAACTCAAAAAAAAAAGGCCAAAAAAAAGTACAGAATACCTCTAGTAGAAAAGGCGGGTTGAGAGTCAAAGTCTTCACTAGAAAACTGCATTTTCTTCCCTTGTTTGGTTTGTTCCCTGCTGCGTATGAGATGAAAGCAGCACTAAATTAAGATTCACATATGAAAAGACACGACTTGAGAGTTAAACACCTTCATTATAATCCGAAATTAGTCTCTAACCCAGACCTCAGC